>NW_006256486.1:11126996-11251495 GCF_000478725.1 Eutrema salsugineum
TGCCTTACTTTTGCTTTGGGCCAGTCATGGTGCTAGTCGAATATAAAATTATTAGAGTTGTTAGCTAAACGTTGCTTTATACTGATTTCGTATTCATCGGGTTTGATTGAGTTAACTCATCCTATATTTGATTATTGCATAATTATTATGATATAGTTTGTGAAGCCAAGCAATTATTGCCTCATCATTCAGGCATGCATAATTAGGATTTGATTGATTTTTTCATATAATATATAAGATATGGAGATGCATGTCATACTTTGATCTGTTCAGCAACTGTCGATTGCAACTGATGTGTGTTAAGATCACCGAAAGCATTTGTGAATGTAAAATAAATCAGATTAAAAACTAGATGACCGATATAGATGAATAGACTTTTGAAAACCGATTTGCTTATAAGTTGCACAGATTATTCTGTTATCAAATATGCAGTGTTATCGTTGGTTAAAAAAGTCTTGTAGCTTTATTTTTCCATTCTCTATCATCGTTAATAAATGTTGATTACGTGAAAAGATTTGTGACTATGGAAGATTTAATCTCTCCTCATAATTTTGAGAAAGGAGAACACTACCACCAGTTTGATTTACCAACTTGATTGTCCACCACTTGATTTAAGGTACGCAAATTAATATTATTCGGTTTAGTTTTAGTTCCAATATTTAACCATAAAGTATTCACAAGTTATTTAGAGCGATTAAAAAGACATGATCAGTAGAATGTGATATCACTAAAAGCTCATTGCTTAAAGTTTCTTTCAAGAACTTGGATTACCACTAGAAGTGAAAAGATAAAGAAGTTAATATGCAAAAGATATATCCCCCATGTGGCGACAAAATAAGCTAGTGTGAGTACAATATGAAGTAGTACAAAGAATATTAAAAGCTCCAGAAGAGCATATATATTTGCCCATAGAAATACTATAAGAATGAAAGAATCATTTTGTTGATCTAGAGTGTTCTCCTTAGCATGGAGATGCAGAGAATTACAAGGTATAACTAGGTACATGACATCAAATACTAGAGCACAATATTTGATTATACACAATTTCCTTGATTCTCAAGGAATTTTAATATGATGGTAGATAGAATAGCAAAAAGATCCTATTTGATCCAAGTATTCCTTTTATTAGTCTTTTTATTTTTTTGTATTAACCTTAGTCTTCAGTTTTATGTTCTTATTTATCTTGTACAGTTCCTGAATAAGGATTACAATCACTATGAATCTAATGGAATTTGCAGAAGTAAAAAAAAGGAAAAATTTATGTAGTGTAAGAGCTAAATATTTTTCAAATTTAAATTGATCTCATATTGTTTTTATAATACAGACCACCAGCAAAACATTTTTTGGTTTGTAGAACCATCCACCTAAATTAGATTTGATTCAACACAAACCTTAACTCTAACTCGCTTTAATCAATTTATGCGTGGAACAAAACAAACACTACAATTAAAAAAAATAGATATACTATTCACACATAGAAAACAATTATCTTCTTCCAAGGTGTATCATAATTGGATGTAAGAAGACTATTTTTAAATTGATAAATCCCTGCGTTTTATTAAACAATTTATGGAACTATACAAAAAATGAGGCACACCAAATGCCTAAATATCACCATTCAAATATAGTCATATTATACTAGACATACATAGAAGCTTACACTATTATTAGGATGGAATATGATTGGAAGTTTAAACCAGGTATACAATATAGCAAATCTTTGTGTGTTATATATATAATGATGGTGGTAAGAGTGAAAAAGAGTGGTGGAGGTAAGAGTGATGAAGAAAAATATGGTAGAACATTGTAAGTTATATATATATATATATATATATGAAAGTATAAAATAATATTAGATTTGAATAAAAAGAAATCAAACATTAATCTAAAACTTAGCATGTGGGCATCTGGAAGACTCTCTTTTAGTATGATATTGTCTGCATTCAATTCAAGTTCTCAAGCTCGCACAGAATCATATAATACCCAAGTTCTCCGTTTGTGATCCATCCCAAAAGGCTTATTACTCAGTATATCACTGGACTTAAATTATATATATTAAACCATTACTATCTAGATTTCTGATGTAAAACTTGGATTGATATCCTAACACAACACCTTAACACCAAACTAAAATCATATGATACCATAACAACGTAATATCAGGTTTGAATTATAACATTGCGCAAAACAACAAAAAAAAACAGGAGCCATCATGTTTTCAAGTCATAAATAATGATCAAAAACCAAGAAAAGTGGATTTTTTGAAATATGACTGCTCTCAAGATCAACGGCTCCACTAGTTAGAGGTCTTCCCTCTGATGAATTGGGATGATAATTGATGTTGATATATATATATATATGTATTTGATATGAAATTTATTTGGAGTCATTTGGAGATGTTCTTAGGAATATGATCCCAAACTACTGAAAACATGTCTGTATGGCTTGTAAATGAAGCAAGCACTGAACAATATTTGCCACCAGCCAATAATGCATTGGAGAGCTTCTACATCCATCAGATACACCACCATTGTTCAAGTGCATCAACCCGTGTTCTTAGTCGAGATCAAACATCTTTGAATGCAAATTCCTTTTTTAACCCAAACTAAACCCTAGTTGACCCTAAAGCTATTGATACCTACTTAGCTACTTCCCAAAAATGAACACAGCCATAATTTATAACAACCACAATTATACTTTCATAATTTTTTGTTAATTCAAGAGCTTCTCGGGAGAAAATCTTTTGTACGTCTAATGAACTTTACCATTACTTGCTCAGTTTAATGCATGGTTTCATTCTACAATAACAAATTAGCAAAGTTTATTTGTTGCAAAACATAGTGGTCGAAGCCACGAAAGTGGAAAAACTATAAATTCATGTTTTGTATTCAAGATGATTTTTACTTAAATCCCTAACATATCATCTATCTCGGGAGAAAATCTTGCTGTTGTATCTCCATAGAAGATTTTGAACCGTCTTATTTCTTATTAAGCTTTAGCTAGTGTCCAAAAGAATATCCACTTCACTTAGAGGTTTTCGAAACTTCATACAACTGCCGGATCAAATAGTATGTGGATCAGGCGGATTCACCCATGCACCTACTTTGGCTATCTGGGTCTATTTATTGAAAGTTGTTTGTCCTTATTGTTTTACTTGATGTGAGAAACATATATGACATGCAGACGATACAGTGAACTATTCAAAAGTTATCAAAGCATTCTTAGCTGCCTATCAAACATTATTCATACATCTGTAACATAACTATTCAATACTCTAGGTGAAGCTTTATCTAGTTTAGTAATTTAAGTTCGAGAACTAAACTTAACCATCTGCCTGCCTGATTATCTAATTTGCAATTTATGTTTCGTTAAAACTAACCCAATTCTTACCATTTCCATCCATCAAACTTACATTGTTTGCTTAATTTTTAAGTTTTTAATTAATTTATAAATCCAAGAGCTTTCATCTGTTTTTGCTTTACTTTACTTTTTGCATTCTTGTTGTGTATCACTTCTATAATACTATTAAAAGGGAAAAACTTTTAATCTTTGTTGCCAAACACTCATATTTTTTTTAAAAAAAAAATTGTTTATCTTAATCAACCAATCTAAAGTTTCAAATATTCAAAATTTGTTTATAATTATATTATACAAAATATGCCGGAGAGTGTTAGACTTATGTTTTTAGAATTGCAGTCCTATGTGTATTACTTTTTTAAAACATGCAAGATATCTATACCATTTAAGAAGATACAAACTTTATATTTCTGTGTCCAAAAGAAACAAATCTATACAATTAAATATATCTAAAATAGACAAATATCATACAAATATGGATGGAGTTCTGGTAGGGAACAAATACAATTGGAAAAGAATAAAAAATAAAAGGAAAACAAAATAAAATCACATGTGGCTTTTTATTTCTTTTTGCAGGTGAGATGTCTTCCATGGGATATATATATAGAAGTTCATGATTATCATATATATATATTATTAGAGAAGTTCTGTGAGTTTTATCATCAAGCATTTATAAAATCATACAACATTTCTTTTCAATTTCAGTATATCACTCTTTCAATTACAAATTTTGGGGAAATGATAATCAGAAACTTCCAAGATATTTTGTTAGCTTTATTACTTGATTCTCCATTTTCCATTATTTACTGGTCTTGCCTACAATAATTGATTAAAAAAAAGTTCCAATCTAAAAAAATTTATTGTAGTCAAAAACAGAAAATGCAGAAAAAGATAATGGGAATGGAGAGTCAAGTAATAGGGCTAATGAAATATACTATAAATCTATGCATCTTTAAGAGTAAATATGCTTTATTTTTATAATTCGTACATTATAAGCGTTATACATAATTATCGTTTACTAAGTATATACAAATTTTAATAAAACGTTTGTTATAAAACTATCTTTATATCATATTTAATTAAATTTGAGAAATTGCATTGTAGGACCAATAAAAAGATTTATATAACTGATCAAAAAGTCTTCATATTTAAAAAAACTTATATTATAAAATACATCAAGTTTTATGAATCATAACTTAATGATATACAAACATTTTGGCACAGAGTTGACAAATTCTTCAAGGTGTTCATATTCAAAAAGTGTTGTTGAGTTTGCCACAATATCATTTCCTTTGTTACTCTATCGAGTCGACTTGGTCGTCACTCTTATACCATAAGACAAGTGTGTGTTTATTTTTATTTTCCATATAATATTTATGCGTAATTGTTTTTTACGAAAATTTCAGCATATGGTCTAAACTCATACCGAATTTTTTAATTTTTTTTATCTTAAATGAAGCACTTATAGAAAATTAATTTATTTTTATTAAAGACACTTGTGAGTTCTCCAATATTCAGTAACTCCAAAATCCTCCTATGAGTTGTTTCTATAGTTTCACGATAATTAATACAAATTGAATTTAAATTCAAATAGAAGGATGTTTAACTTGTAAATCTAGATATAAAAATATAATGCTGGTTATTTTTTGAATCATATTATCCCACTAATATTTCCGATCCAAGAATTTAATTAAAGTATGATGATGTTTTACAAAATATTTAAGATAAAAAAATTCACTTACAACATATTTAACAAGTTGTTCAACCGCATAAATAAAGTGGTTGGAAAGATCGCCACCCTATTTTAAAATTCCCAAAATAAAAAAAAATAAAATTATGAATTAGTTATTATGGTTGTTCATTATAAGACTCATATTATAGTAAGTTTATAATATTTTCATTTTTATTATTTTTTCAAGTTTAGTTTGCTCCCCAAGTATTTCTATATTTATACATTATTCGTGGAATAGGACATCAATTTCCTCCTTTTTTTAGCTCTCTCTTTTATTCGCTACACGTTATCCACTTGATAGTCTCTCAATCTATTTATTCTTACTCCAAAAATATTCTTACACAAAAAATATAAATATAAATATTTTTTATCTTAAATAGAGCACTTATAGAAAATTAATTTGTTTTTGTTAAAGACACTTGTGAGTTCTACAATATTCATTAACTCCAAAATCATCATATGAGTTGTTTCTATATTTTCACGATAATTAATACAAATTAAATTTAAATTCAAATAGAAGGATGTTTAACTTGTAAATCTAGATATAAAAATTTAATTTGGTTATTTTGTGAAACATATTATCACACTAATATTTCTGATCCAAGAATTCAATTAAAGTATGATGATATTTTACAAAATATTTAAGATCAAAAACTTCACTTACAACATATTTAATAAGTTGTTCAACCGCATAAATAAAGTTGTTGGAAAGATCGCCACCCCATTTTAAAATTCCCAAAATCAAAACAAAATTATGAATTAGTTATTATGGTTGTTCATTATAAGACTCATATTATAGTAAGTTTATAATATTTCCATTTTTCTTATTTTTCAAATTTAGTTTGCTCCCCAAGAATTTGTATATTTATACATTATTCGTGGAATAGGACATCAATTTTCTCCTTTTCTTAGCTCTCTCTTTTATTCGCTACACTTTCTCCACATGATAGTCTCTCAATCTATTTATTCTTACACCAAAAATATAAATATTTAATTTATGTTTATGGATATATTATTCTATGATGATAAATGCCTTTTTTTCAAAATGATGGTTATGTTAGGCTATGCCTTCGCGATCATGATTTTATTATAGATTCGTTTTAATCAATTTTTGGGTGGAACAAAACAAACACTACAATTGAAAAATATAGATATACTATTCACACATAGAATATAATTATCTTCTTCTGAGGTGTATCATAATTGGATGTAGGAAGACAATTTTTAAATTGACAAATCCCTGGTGTTTTATTAAACGATTTATGGAACTATACAAAAAATGAGGCACACCAAATGCCTTAAAATCACCATTGAAATATAGTCATATTATGATAAACATACATAGAAGCTTACACTATTATTAAGATGGAATATGATTGGAAGTTTAAACCAGGTATACAATATAGCAAATCTTTGTGTCTTATATATATAATGATGGTGGTAAGAGTAAAAAAGAGTGGTGGAGGTAAATGTGATGAAGAAAAATATGGTAGAACACTGTACGTTAGATATATATGAAAGTATAAAATAATATTAGATTTGAATAAAAAGAAATAATACATTAATTTAAAACCTAGCATGTGGGCATCTGGAAGAATCTCTTTTAGTATGATATTGTCTGCTTTCAATTCAAGTGCTCAAGCTCGCACAAAATCATATGATACCCAAGCTCTCCGTTTGTGATCCATCCCAAAAGGCTTATTACTCAGTATATCACTGGACTTAACTTATATATTAAACCATTACTATCTAGATTTCTGATGTAAAACTTGGATTGATATCCTAACACAACACCTTAACACCAAACTCAAATCATATGATACCATAACAACATAATATCAGGTTTGAATCATAACATTGCGCAAAACAACAAAAGAACAGGAGTCATCATCTTTTCAAGTCATAAATAATGAACAAATACAAAAAAATCAAGAAAAGTGGATTTTTTTAAATATGACTGTTCTCAAGATCAACTGCTCCACTAGTTAGAGGCTTTCCCTCTGATGAATTGGGATGATAATAGATGTTGATATATATATTTTTTTCAGTTAGCACTCATATGAAATTTGTTTGGAGTCATTTGGAGATGTTCTTAGGAGTATGATCGCAAACTACTGAAGACATGTCTGTATTGCTTGCAAATGAAGCAAGCACAGAACAATATTAGCCACCAGCCGATAATGCATTGGACAGAGCTTCGACATCCATCAGATACACCACCAATTTTCAAGTGCATCAACCCGAGTTCTTGGTCGACATCAAACACCTCTGAATGCACATTCTTTTTTTTTTAACCCAAACTAAACCCTAGTTGACCCTAAACCTATAGATACCTACTTAGCCACTTCCCAGAAATGAACACAGCCATAATTTATAGCAACCCCAATTATACTTTTTATAATTTGGGTTAGTTCAAAAGCTTCTCAGGAGAAAATCTTTTGTATATCTAATGAACTTTATCATTACTTGCTTTTAATGCATGGTTTCATTCTACAATAACCAACAATAGCTTGCTTTTCTATCTCCAAAG
Organism: Eutrema salsugineum; assembly: GCF_000478725.1. Taxonomy (NCBI): domain Eukaryota; kingdom Viridiplantae; phylum Streptophyta; class Magnoliopsida; order Brassicales; family Brassicaceae; genus Eutrema; species Eutrema salsugineum. Next base: position 11,134,616 of record NW_006256486.1, read on the forward strand.
AAGATTTTTGAACTGTCTTATTTCTTATTTAAGCTTTACCTAGTGTCCAAAAGAATATTCACTTCACTTAGAGGTTTTCGAAACCTTATACAATTGCCTGATCAAATAGTTTGTGGATCAGGCGGATTCACCCATGCACCTACTTTGGCTATCTGGGTCTATTTATTGAAAGTTGTTTGTCCTTCTTGATTTACTTGATGTGAGAAACATATATGACATGCAGACGATACAGTGAACTATTCAAAAGTTATTACAGGCATTCTTAGCTGCCCATCAAACATTATCCATACATCTGTAACATAACTATTCAATACTATAGGTGGAGCTTTATCTAGTTTAGTGATTTAAGTCTGAGAAGTAAACTTAACCATCTGTCTGCCTGATTATCTGATTTGCAATTTATGTTTCGTTAAAACTAACCCAAGGCTTACCATTTTCATCCATCAAACTTACATTGTTTGCTTAACTTTTAAGTTTTTAATTAATTTATAAATCCAAGAGCTTTCATCTGTCTTTGCTTTACTTTAATTTTTGTATTCTTGTTGTGTATCACTTCTATACTATTAAAAGGGAAGAACTTTTAATCTTTGTTGCCAAACACTCATATATATATATATATATAAATTGTTTATCTTAATAAACCAATCTAAAGTTTCAAATCTTCAAAATTAGTTTATAATTATATTATACAGAATATATGGGAGAGTGTTAGACTTATGTGTTTAGAATTGCAGTCCTATGTGTATTCATTTTTTAAATGCAAGATATCTATACCATTTAAGAAGATACAAACTTTATATTTATGTGTCCAAAAAGAAACAAATCTATACAATTAAAAGAGAGCTATTTTAGTCATTTTTGCCATATACTCTCTATTTTCTTTATAAATAAAACAATCATTTGGAAAAAAATATTACATTGACCCAGATTGATGTAGTATTAATTGAAAAAGAGTATTTTATTTTATATTCAACATTTATATTTAAAATAAATATATCTAAAATAGACAAATATCATACAAATATGGATGGAGTTCTGGTAGGGAACAAATACAATTGGAAAAGAATAAAAAAATAAAAGAAAAAAAATAAAATCACATGTGGCTTTTATTTTTTTCTGCAGGTGAGATGTTCATATATATATAAGTCGCATTCATATGAAGTGCATCAACCCGCGTTCTTAGTCGTGATCAAACATCTTTGAATGCAAATTCCTTTTTTTAACCCAAACTAAACCCTAGTTGACCCTAAAGCTATTGATACCTAGTGGTCGAAGCCACGAAAGTGGAAAGACTATAAATTCATGTTTTGTATTCGAGATGATTTTTACTTAAATCCCTAACATATCATCTATCTCGGGAGAAAATCTTGCTGTTGTATCTCCATAGAAGATTTTGAACCGTCTTATTTCTTATTAAGCTTTAGCTAGTGTCCAAAAGAATGTCCACTTCACTTAGAGGTTTTCGAAACTTTATACAACTGCCGGATCAAATAGTATGTGGATCAGGCGGATTCACCCATGCACCTACTTTGGCTATCTGGGTCTATTTATTGAAACTTGTTTGTCCTTATTGATTTACTTGATGTGAGAAACATATATGACATGCAGACGATACAGTGAACTATTCAAAAGTTATCAAAGCATTCTTAGCTGCCTATCAAACATTATTCATACATCAGTAACATAACTATTCAATACTCTAGGTGAAGCTTTATCTAGTTTAGTGATTTAAGTTCGAGAACTAAACTTAACCATCTGCCTGCCTGATTATCTAATTTGCAATTTATGTTTCGTTAAAACTGACCCAAGGCTTACCATTTCCATCCATCAAGCTTACATTGTTTGCTTAACTTTTAAGTTTTTAATTAATTTATAAATCCAAGAGCTTTCATCTGTCTTTGCTTTACTTTACTATTTGCATTCTTGTTGTGTATCACTTCTATACTATTAAAAGGGAAAAACTTTTAATCTTTGTTGCCAAACACTCATATTTTATTTTAAAAAAAAATTTTTATTTCAATCAACCAATCTAAAGTTTCAAATATTCAAAATTTGTTAATAATTATATTATACAGAATATGCTGGAGAGTGTTAGACTTATGTTTTTACAATTGCAGTCCTATGTGTATTACTTTTTTAAAACATGCAAGATATCTATACCATTTAAGAAGATACAAACTTTATTTTTCTGTGTCCAAAAGAAACAAATCTATACAATTAAAAGGGAGTTATTTTAGTCTTTCATGCCATATACTCTCTATTTTCTTTATAAAAAAAAACAATTATTTGGAAAACAATATTACATTGACCCAGATTGATGTAGTATTAATTGAAAAAGAGAATTTTATTTTATATTGAAAACTTATATGTAAAATAAATATATCTAAAATAGACAAATATCATACAAATATGGATGGAGTTCTGGTAGGGAACAAATACAATTGGAAAAGAATCAAAAAATAAAAGGAAAACAAAATAAAATCACATGTGGCTTTTATTTCTTTTTGCAGGTGAGATGTTTCTGTCTTCCATGGGATATATATATATATATATATATATCTAGAAGTTCCTGATTATCATATATATATTATGAGAGAAGTTCTGTGAGTTTTATCATCATGCATTTATAAAATCATACAACATTTCTTTTCAATTTCAATATATCACTCTTCCAATTACAAATTTTGGGGAAATGATAATCAGAAACTTCCAAGATATTTTTTTTAGCTTTATTACTTGATAATCAGAACGCGGGTTGATGCACTTCATATCCTAACACAACACCTTAACACCAAACTCAAATCATATGATACCATAACAACATAATATCAGGTTTGAATCATAACATTGCGCAAAACAACAAAAGAACAGGAGTCATCATCTTTTCAAGTCATAAATAATGAACAAATACAAAAAAATCAAGAAAAGTGGAGTTTTTGAAATATGACTGTTCTCAAGATCAACTGCTCCACTAGTTAGAGGCTTTCCCTCTGATGAATTGGGATGATAATTGATGTTGATATATATATATATATATATTTTTTTTCAGTTAGCACTCATCATATGGAGATGTTCTTAGGAGTATAATCCCAAACTACTGAAGACATGTCTGTATGGCTTGCAAATGAAGCAAGCACAGAACAATATTAGCCACCTGCCGATAATGCATTGGACCAGAGCTTCGACATCCATCAGATACACCACCATTTTTCAAGTGCATCAACCCGAGTTCTTGGTCTAGAACAAACACCTTTGAATGCAAATTCTTTTTTTTTTTAACCCAAACTAAACCCTAGTTGATCCTAAACCTATAGATACCTACTTAGCTACTTCCCAGAAATGAACACAGCAATAATTTATAGCAACCCCAATTATACTTTTAATAATTTGGGTAAATTCAAGAGCTTCTCACGAGAAAATCTTTTGTATATCTAATGCACTTTATCATTACTTGCTCGCTTTAATGCATGGTTTCATTCTACAATAACCAACAATAGCTTGCTTTTGTATCCCCAAAGAAGATTTTTGAGCTGTCTTATTTCTTATTTAAGCTTTACCTAGTTTTCAAAAGAATATTCACTTCACTTAGAGGTTTTCGAAACCTTATACAATTGCCTGATCAAATAGTTTGTGGATCAGGCAGATTCACCCATGCACCTTCTTTGGCTATCTGGGTCTATTTATTGAAAGTTGTTTGTCCTTCTTGATTTACTTGTGGTGAGAAACATATATGACATGCAGACGATACAGTGAACTATTCAAAAGTTATTATAGGCATTCTTAGCTGCCCATCAAACATTATCCATACATCTGTAACATAACTATTCAATACTATAGGTGGAGCTTTATCTAGTTAGTGATTTAAGTTCGAGAACTAAACTTAACCATCTGTCTGACTGATTATCTGATTTGCAATTTATGTTTCGTTAAAACTAACCCAAGGCTTACCATTTTCATCCATCAAACTTAATTTATAAATCCAAGAGCTTTCATCACATATCCCACGCGCAAAGAACTCGAAGGCGGATAACCTAGCAAGGAGTGCTCGGATCTACCCTCAAAATGTTATGTATGTAAACTCAATACCACCAGTTTGGTTAACCCAACCGTACTAGGTAATGAGGCTGTTGACAAAAAAAAAAAAAAAGATATATTATTCTATGATGATCAATGCCTTTTTTCAAAATGATGGTTATGTTAGGCTATGCCTTCGCGATCATGATTTTATTGTAGATTCGTTTTAATCAATTTATAGGTGGAACAAAACAAACACTACAATTGAAAAAAGTAGATATACTATTCACACATAGAAAAAAAATATCTTCTTTCGAGGTGTATCATAATTGGATATAGAAAGATTATTTTTAAATTGACAAATCCCTGGCGTTTTATTAAACGATTTATGGAACTATACAAAAACATGAGGCACACAAAATGCCTTAAAATCACCATTGAAATATAGTCATATTATGCTAGACATACATAAAAGCTTACACTATTTTTAGGATGGAATATGATTGGAAGTTTAAACCAGGTATACAATACAGCAAATCTTTGTTTCTTATATATATAATTATGGTGGTAAGAGTGAGAAAGAGTGGTGGACGTAAGAGTGATGAAGAAAATTATGGTAGAACATTGTAAGTTAGATATATGAAAGTATAAAATAATATTAGATTTGAATAAAAAGAAATTAAACATTAATCTAAAATCTAGCATGTGGACATCCGGATGACTCTCCGTTAGTATGATATTGTCTGCTTTCAACTCAAGTGCTCAAGCTCGCACAGAATCATATGATACCCAAGCTCTCCGTTTGTGATCCTTCCCAAAAGACTTATTACTCGGTATATCTTTGGACTTAACTTATATATATTAAACTATTACTATCTAGATTTCTGATGTAAAACTTGGATTGATATCCTAACACAACACCTTAACACCAAACTCAAATCATATGATACCATAACAACATAATATCAGGTTTGAATCATAACATTGCGCAAAACAGCAAAAAAACAGGAGCCATCATGTTTTCAAGTCATAAATAATGAAAAAATAACAAAAAATCAAGAAAAGTGGATTTTTTGAAATATGACTGCTCTCAAGATCAACTGCTCCACTAGTTAGAGGCCTTCCCTCTGATGAATTGGGATGATAATAGATGTTGATATATATATATATATATATATATATATATATATAATCCCAAACTGGTTTGGAGTCATTTGGAGATGTTCTTATGAATATGATCCCAAACTACTGAAGACATGTCTGTAAGGCTGCAAATGAGCAAGCACAGAATAATATTAGCCACCAGCTGATAATACATTGGACCAGAGCTTAGACATCCATCAGATACACCACCATTGTTCAAGTACATCAGCCCGTCTTCTTGGTCGAGATCAAACACCTTTGAATGCAAATTCCTTTTTTTAACCCAAACTAAACCCTAGTTGACTCTAAACCTATAGATACCCACTTAGCTACTTCCCAGAAATGAACACAGCCATAATTTATAGCAACCACAGTTATACTTTCATAATTTGGGTTAATTCAAGAGCTTCTCACGAGAAAATCTTTTGTATATCTAATAAACTTTATTATTACTTGCTCGCTTTAATGCATGGTTTCGTTCTACAGGAACCAACAATATCTTGCTTTTGTATTTCCAAAGAAGATTTTTGAACTTTCTTATTTCTTATTTAAGTTTTACCTAGTGTCCAAAAGAATATTCACTTCACTTAGAGGTTTTCGAAACCTCATACAATTGCCTGATCAAATAGTATGTGGATCAGGCGGATTCACCCATGCACCTACTTTGGCTATCTGGGTCTATTTATGAAAGTTGCTTGTCCTTATTGATTTACTTGATGTGAGAAACATATATGACATGCAGACGATACAGTGAACTATTTAAAAGTTATCACATGTATTCTTAGCTGCCCATCAAACATTATCCATACATCTGTAGCATAACTATTCCATACTCTAGGTGGAGCTTTATCTAGTTTAGTGATTTAAGTTCGAGAACTAAACTTAACCATCTGCCTGCCTGATTATCTGATTTGCAATTTATGTTTCGTTAAAACTAACCCAAGGCTTACCATTTCCATCCATCAAACTTACATTGTTTGCTTAACTTTTTAGTTTTTAATTAATTTATAAATCCAAGAGCTTTCATCTGTCTTTGCTTTACTTTTCTTTTTGCATTCTTGTTGTGTGTCACTTCTATACTATTAAAAGGGAAGAACTTTTAATCTTTGTTACCAAACACTCATATATATATTTTTTAAAGAAAATTGTTTATCTTAATCAACCAATCTAAAGTTTCAAATATTCAAAATTAGTTTATAATTTTATTATACAGAATATACTGGAGAGTGTTAGACTTATGTTTTTAGAATTGCAGTCCTATGTGTATTAATTTTTTAAATGCAAGATATCTATACAGATGCTATTTTAGTCTTTTTTGCCATATACTCTCTATTTTCTTTAAAAAAAAAACAATTATTTGGAAAAAATATTACATTGACCCAGATTGTTGTAGTATTAATTAAAAAAGAGTATTTTATTTTATATTCAAAACTTTTATTTAAAATAAATATATCTAAAATAGACAAATATTATACAAATATGGATGGAGTTCTGGTAGGGAACAAATACAATTGGAAAACAATCAAAAAATAAAAGAAAAACAAAATAAAATCACATGTGGCTTTTATTTCTTTCTGCACGTGAGATTTTTCTGTCTTCCATGGGATATATATATATATATATATATATATATATATATATATATTATGAGAGAAGTTCTGTGAGTTTTATCATCATGCATTTATAAAATCAGACAACATTTCTTTTCAATTTCAGTATATCCCTCTTCCAATTACAAATTTTGGGGAAATGATAATCAGAAACTTCCAAGATATTTTGTTAGCTTTATTACTTGATTCTCTATTTTCCATTATTTAGTGGTCTTGCCTACAATAATTGATGAAAAAAGTTCCAATCTAAAAAAAATTATTGTAGTCAAAAACAGAAAATGAAGAAAAAGATAATGGAAATGGAGAGTCAAGTAATAGGGCTAATGAAATATACTACAAATCTATGCATCTTTAAGAGTAAGTATGCTTTATTTTTATAATTCTTATATTATAAGCGTTATACGTAATTATCGTTATCAAGTATATACAAATTTTAATAAAATATTTGTTATAAAAATATCTATATATCAAATTTAATTAAATTTGAGAAATTACATTGTACGACCAATAAAGGCTTTATATAATTGATCAAAAAGTCTTCATATTTAAAACAAATTATATTATAAAATATATCAAGTTTTATGAATCATAACTAAATGATAAATAAATATTTTGGCACAGAGTTGAAAAATTCTTCAAGATGTTCATATTGAAAAACTGTTGTTGAGTTTGCCACAATATCATTTCCTTTGTTACTCTATCGAGTCGACTTGGTCGTCACTCTTCTACCATAAGACAAGTGTGTGTTTATTTTTGTTTTCCATATAAAATTAATGCGTAATTGTTTTTTATGAAAATTTCAACATATGGTCTAAACACATACCAAATTTTTTAATTTTTTTTATCTTAAATGGAGGACTTATAGAAAATTAATTTATTTTTGTTAAAGACACTTGTCAGTTCTCCAATATTCAGTAACTCCAAAATTCTCCTATGAGTAGTTTCTATAGTTTCACGATAATTAATACAATTTGAATTTAAATTCAAATAGAAAGATGTTTAACTTGTAAATCTAGATGTAAAAATATAATTCTGGTTATTTTGTGAAACATATTATCCTACTAATATTTCTGATCCAAGAATTCAATTAAAGTATGATGTAAGCGAATATTTAAGATCAAAAAATTCACTTACAACATATTTAACAAGTTGTTCAACTGCATAAATAAAGTGGTTGGAAAGACCGCCACCCCATTTTAAAATTCCCAAAATCAAAATAAAATAAAATTATGAATTAGTTAGTATGGTTGTTCATTATAATACTCATATTATAGTAAGTTTATAATATTTTCATTTTTCTTATTTTTTCAAGTTTAGTTTGCTCCCCAAGTATTTGTATATTTATACATTATTCGTGGAATAGGACATCAATTTCCTCATTTTCTTAGCTCTCTCTTTTATTCGCTATACGTTATCCACATGATAGTCTCTCTATCTATTTATTCTTACACCAAAAATATAAATATTTAATTTCTGTTTATGGATATATTATTCAGATCTGGATATTTTCATTCTGATTTGATTAAGATAAGGGGAATAAATTCTTACGGTAGCTCATGGAAGATTATGGGATTGAGATGGGTTTGGATTGACCAAATCAAACGAAAAGAAAAGTGGGATATTCAAAGCACGGGAAGAGTCTCTTGTTGGGGGAGTGGAACTAGACGCTCTACATGGATGGATTCGGAAATCAACACTACAGATACCCCTTCCGATACAGTGAAGCAGAGATTAGTCTCGGGGAAGGAAAGTTTAAGAACAGGATCAAGAGGAATTGATACGGAGAAGAGATCTAAGGATTTCGATTATACAAAAATGACATCGGGGAAATTAATAGAGGTATCACAGAGGAGATATCATGATTCTAGCTGTAGTAATACATGTCGGAGGTTCCCACACTATAAAGAGGAGCGGAGAGGCACAAACCTTACTCATCCCTCTCTCATTCATCGAGTCCAAATTCTCTTTTTTCAAGCTTTTTCTCTTTCTCACAGTGAGGCGGTTCTTATTCGGTCTGAGCAGATGTCTCAAGGCGTGCTAATCGGTGCTAAAGGATCTCAAGTCGGTCAGACAGGTATGGAGAAGAAGGTTGCAATTTCACTAAAACGGATGAAGATTACGGTCCCGAAATTTGACAACTCTAGTCTCATTGAAGGATATTCACGTACCTTGATTGGGAGGTGTATGAATCCTCATCTTCAAGACATGAAGGCGCTGCTGTACATGCTTCCTCGGATTTGGAAAGTAGAGGACAGAGTTGCAGGCGCAGATTTGGGAATGGGAAAATTCCAGTTCATGTTTGATAAAGAAGAAGATGTCCTCGAGGTGTTGAAAATGGAACCGTTCCATTTTGATTACTGGATGCTATCTCTTGTTCGGTGGGCTCCGATTATTGATCCAAGTTACCCTTCAATGATCAAATTCTGGATCCGCATCATTGGAGTTCCTCTCCATTTCTGGGCAGATGTTACTTTCCGAAGCATAGGGAAAGCTCTTGGTAAGGTTGAGGAGGTGAATGTAGATGATGGAAAAGTCCAGGTGATCATCGATGGCCTGAAACCTCTGTGTTTTGAGACAGCTGTAGAGTTTGACGGTGGAGAGGAGACAACGGTCTTCTTGCGGTATGAGCGGCTATTTGGATTCTGTAGAATCTGTCACAGTCTCTGTCATGATCAACTGAGGTGTCCTACTCGGGTGAATAGCGATGGAAGGAGACCAGGAGAAGATCAGTTGGATGAGGAACAAAATGGGAAGAGTCCGGCTTCGTATAGAACAGCAACAACATACGGTGTCAACAAGGAGTTCGGTGGAAACTTTAAACGGAATGGCAAGTCACATACGGTGGTGGAGGAGGGAAGACAACACAAAGAAAAAACGGAAAGGAGGTCTGGTGAGGGCTCGTCGATGGTCTTTAGGTCACATGGTTACATTCCTCCAAAGGATTTTCAGAAGAGGTCATTAAGATCAAAGAGTTTGGTCTTTGAATCACACGGTAACAGGTCATTGGAGAGCCACGTTCAGGTGTCAAAAGAAAAACCAAGAGAGGAACGTTTGGTGCAGGAAGATAAACAAGAGGAACATTTGGTTTCGGTGAGCCTCTTTGTGAAAAATCAGCAAGGAAGAGTCTGGATTTTGAGGGTGATGACTTTCTTGATTTTGACACTACGGAGGAAGAGACCACTGGGGTTGTGGACGCACTGTTAAGAACGGAAGGGGAGGCACGGGTTTTAGGAACAGTAAACAAAGAACCAGAAGGAAAACCAGAGAATCACGATGCTATACAAGAGTTTTTACAACAGGTTAACAGCGGTTTGGAAACAGGGGAGCTCCAACTAAATTTGGATGCTGAGTTTGGAGGCATGGATCAGGAAGAGGGAGAGTTCGTGGGAAATGAAAATGGGGCTATACCGATGGTACAAGATGGATCAGAACAAGGGCACATCAATGAAGGCGATATCCAAATGGCGGAGGAGAATGATGGTTTTGACGAAGGTTCCAAACAGGGTACAAAGAAGAAAGCCACGAAGACAAACTCAAAATTTTTAGGCGGTGGCTCAAAGAAGAGAATGGTGCAAGCACTAATTTCCCCACGTAAGAAACAGGTGGCAAAGGTCATAAACCGTAACGGAGACGGTAGCTCTCAAGGTGCTCCAAAGGGTCCATCAAACCCGAGAGAGGGGCGGAAATTGGAAACAAGCATTAATAAATGAGAATTCTCAGCTGGAATTGCCAAGGAATCGGGAGTCGCTGGACAATAAGCTATCTTCGGGAGGTTTGGAAGAAACACAGACCAGAGTTTATGTTTCTCTCAGAAACCAAACAAGATTTTTCTTTTTTACAAAAATTTCAGTTTCATTTTGGTTACAATAAGTTGTACACGGTTGAGCCGTGCGGTGCAAGTGGTGGACTTGCCCTATTTTATAATGATTCTTTTGATGTCACAATTTTATTTTCAAATAATCGGATTATTGATATTGAAGCGACTATTCACGGAAAAAAATGTACCTCTCATTTATTTATGGGGATCCAGTGGCAAAAAATCGGGATAGAGTCTGGGAAAGATTAACACGTATGAGTCTTACACGGTCGGATCCATGGTTCATTATTGGAGATCTAAACGAGATAACGGGTAATAATGAAAAACAAGGAGGCCCGTTAAGACATGCTTCTACCTTTGTGTCCTTTAATTTAATGATAAGGGACTGTGGTTTTTTAGAATTCCCATGTTTAGGAAATAAGATGTCTTGGAGGGGACGACGAAATTCAAAAGTCGTTAGATGTCGTTTAGACCGGGCACTAGCGAATGAAGATTGGCATGAGGTTTTCTCACACTCCTATGTTGAGTATCTCGCAATGATTGGATCTGATCACAGGCCAATAGTGGCTACAATTGAGGATAAAATGACACGGAAAAAAACTCAATTCCTTTTTGATAAGAGGTGGATAGAAAAAGAGGGTTTAATGGAATCTATCTCCAAAGGTTGGGACCTCGATCCGGGTGATGGGGAAGTAAAGTTCATGGACAAAGTACGGAATTGCAGAAGAGAAATATCTAAGTGGAGAAAGACCCTTAAGCCATATGGGCAGGAAAGAATTAACGAATTAAAAAAGATAATAGAAGACATCCAGAATGATGATACAAGGACAGAGGAGGAATTGATGGCAGTCACAAAAAAGTTGAAGGAAGCTTATAGAGATGAAGAATTATATCGGCAACAAAAAAGCCGCTCTCATTGGGCGAAGGCAGGAGATAAAAATACAAAATTTTATCATGCATTGGTTAAACAAAGAAGAGCACGGAATCGAATTACTGGTTTGAATAATGCGGCAGGAACATGGGTTACTTCAGAAAAAGAGGTTGAGCAGGTGGCTGTTAAATATTTTGATGAGTTATTCACCTCGACTTCGCCTACGGAATTTGATGAGGCATTGGGAAATATTAAACCATCAATATCGAGATAAGTAATGCAATGCTCACGGCTATGGCATCCGAAGAGGAAATTAAAAAAGCACTTTTCATGATGCATCCGGAAAAAGCTCCGGGACCCGACGGAATGACAGCACTTTTCTACCAACGCTCATGGCATATCATCAAGGCGGATCTTGTACGTTTAGTCAACGGTTTCTTGGAGACAGGGGTTTTTGATGAACGTCTAAATATGACAAATATCTGTTTAATTCCAAAAACAGAAAGGCCAACGCGAATGACTGAACTACGGCCTATTAGCCTGTGTAATGTAGGTTACAAAATTATATCTAAAGTACTCTGTCAAAGACTTAAAAGGTTATTACCGGACCTGATCTCGGAAACACAATCAGCTTTTGTGGCAGGACGGTTGATTTCAGATAATATCCTAATAGCACAAGAGATGTTTCATGGCCTCCGAACTAATAAATCATGCAAAAATAAATATATGGCGATAAAGACGGATATGAGCAAAGCCTATGATCGCGTGGAATGGGCTTTTATTGAAGATCTCTTGAAACGACTTGGTTTTGCGGAGAAATAGATAACATGGATAATGCGATGTATTACCTCGGTAAAATACAAAGTTCTATTAAACGGACAACCAAAGGGACAAATAATCCTAGGGAGGGGACTCCGTCAAGGGGATCCTCTATCTCCATATTTGTTTATACTATGTACGGAGGTTCTAATTTCCAATATTAAGAAAGCTGAAGAGGAAAAATTATTGACCGGTCTAAAAATTGCACGAGCAAGTCCATCGATCTCACATCTACTTTTCACGGATGACAGCTTATTTTTTTGTAATGCAAATCAAGATGAATGCCAGAAGATTCTGGCTATTCTGAAACAGTACGAAAGGGTCTCGGGACAACAAATTAATTTTGATAAATCTTCAGTTCAATTTGGGCATTTGGTCTCGGAAGACATTAGAAATGATATGAAACATAGTTTAGGAATTTCTTGTGATGGAGGGATGTGTTCCTATTTAGGTATCCCCGAAAGCCTAGGTGGCGCCAAAACAAAAATCTTTAATTTTGTAGCTGAAAAACAACATGATCGGATCAATAGCTGGACATCACGATTATTGTCGAAAGGCGGTAAAGAGGTTCTGATTAAATCAGTGGCATCCGCAATGCCCACCTTCGTCATGTCATGCTTTCGATTACCTAAATCTACTGCGGCAAAACTAGCTAGTGCAGCAGCAAGATATTGGTGGAGCTCTGATGGACATCATCAAGGTATGCACTGGGTAGCATGGGGAAAAACGTGCAGAGACAAATCAGAAGGAGGTATCGGTTTCCGAAATGTAGAGGATTTTAATACGGCTTTACTGGCAAAACAATTATGGAGGCTGATTGACAGGCCAACCTCCATGTTTACACAGGTATTCAAAGGACGATATTTTCGGAACTCAAGTCCTTTGGACACAGCGAAATCCTACTCGCCGTCGTATAGATGGCGAAGCATAATCTCGGCTAGATCTTTGGTTAAAAAAGGGCTAATCAAAAGAGTTGGTTCAGGATGCATAATTTCTGTATGGAATGATCCTTGGATACCTTCTTCTCGCCCAAGATCAGCCACTTGTAAGGGGTTTAATTATTACCCGAATCTTATGGTTAATCATCTGATTGACCCAGTGACAAACTCATGGAATCTGGGACTGATAAAGGCCATTATCAACCCCGAGGATGTGGAAATTATTCGTGGAATTCCCATTAGTAGATCCTTTAGGCCAGACACATTGGGATGGCACTTCACAAAATCTGGACGATACACAGTAAAGTCGGGATACAAAACTGAGCGATATTTCTCAGAGAGGATCTCAGAGGTCTCATTTGGCCCAGATTTCAAAGTTTTACAAGCATATACTTGGAAATTGAAATGTGCGCCGAAATTACAACATTTTATATGGCAAGCAATCTCTGGTTGCCTATCAGTGTCGGCTAGGCTACGTACTCGGGGAATACAATGTGACACACAATGTGCACGGTGTGGAGCAGCAGAAGAGACAATTAATCATGTTCTGTTTGAATGACCTCCTGCATTACAAACGTGGGCATTATCACGAATTCCAACACCCCCAGGGGTTTTTCCAGGGCCATCGGTTTTTTCGAATTTTGATCATCTGTTTTGGAGACTTCCAAAGGAGGAAAAAAACATACAATTTCCATGGATCGCATGGTATATTTGGAAAGCTCGAAACGAGAAAGTGTACTCAAATAACGATATTGATCCATGGGTTACACTAAAAATAGCGGAAACAGAAGCGAATTTATGGGAAGAGGCTCAAAATTCAGAACAGGAAGTAACACATGTAGATCTTGGTCATACTACAAGCCTGTCTATACCTATAGTCTATGAAGGCTGGTGGTGCTACATTGATGGATCCTGGAAAGATACGGAGCCAGTAACGGGTCTAGGATGGTTTTATATTAAGGAAGGTGTTCCAGAGAAAATATTTGGGAGCACAAAATGTAAGACGAAGTCTTACGCCTCTACACGCAGAAATGGAAGCCCTTATATGGGCTATGCACTGTATGTTGGAGAATCAAAAGATGGAAGTCGCTTTTGCTACGGACTGTTCAGAGTTAGTGAAGATGGTGTCTACACCCGAAGACTGGCCGGCTTTTGCTCTACACTTGGAGGAGATAATGAAGATGAAAGACAGGTTCAGTTTCTTTCGTATATCACATATCCCACGCGCAAAGAACTCGAAGGCGGATAACCTAGCAAGGAGTGCTCGGATCTACCCTCAAAATGTTATGTATGTAAACTCAATACCACCAGTTTGGTTAACCCAACCGTACTAGGTAATGAGGCTGTTGACAAAAAAAAAAAAAAAGATATATTATTCTATGATGATCAATGCCTTTTTTCAAAATGATGGTTATGTTAGGCTATGCCTTCGCGATCATGATTTTATTGTAGATTCGTTTTAATCAATTTATAGGTGGAACAAAACAAACACTACAATTGAAAAAAGTAGATATACTATTCACACATAGAAAAAAATATCTTCTTTCGAGGTGTATCATAATTGGATGTAGAAAGATTATTTTTAAATTGACAAATCCCTGGCGTTTTATTAAACGATTTATGGAACTATACAAAAACATGAGGCACACAAAATGCCTTAAAATCACCATTGAAATATAGTAATATTATGCTAGACATACATAAAAGCTTACACTATTATTAGGATGGAATATGATTGGAAGTTTAAACCAGGTATACAATACAGCAAATCTTTGTTTCTTATATATATAATTATGGTGGTAAGAGTGAGAAAGAGTGGTGGAGGTAAGAGTGATGAAGAAAATTATGGTAGAACATTGTAAGTTAGATATATGAAAGTATAAAATAATATTAGATTTGAATAAAAAGAAATTAAACATTAATCTAAAATCTAGCATGTGGACATCCGGATGACTCTCCGTTAGTATGATATTGTCTGCTTCAACTCAAGTGCTCAAGGTCGCACAGAATCATATGATACCCAAGCTCTCCGTTTGTGATCCTTCCCAAATGACTTATTACTCGGTATATCTTTGGACTTAACTTATATATATTAAACTATTACTATCTAGATTTCTGATGTAAAACTTGGATTGATATCCTAACACAACACCTTAACACCAAACTCAAATCATATGATACCATAACAACATAATATCGGGTTTGAATCATAACATTGCGCAAAACAGCAAAAAAACAGGAGCCATCATGTTTTCAAGTCATAAATAATGAAAAAATAACAAAAAATCAAGAAAAGTGGATTTTTTGAAATATGACTGCTCTCAAGATCAACTGCTCCACTAGTTAGAGGCCTTCCCTCTGATGAATTGGGATGATAATAGATGTTGATATATATATATATATATATAATCCCAAACTGGTTTGGAGTCATTTGGAGATGTTCTTATGAATATGATCCCAAACTACTGAAGACATGTCTGTAAGGCTGCAAATGAAGCAAGCACAGAATAATATTAGCCACCAGCTGATAATACATTGGACCAGAGCTTAGACATCCATCAGATACACCACCATTGTTCAAGTGCATCAGCCCGTGTTCTTGGTCGAGATCAAACACCTTTGAATGCAAATTCCTTTTTTTAACCCAAACTAAACTCTAGTTGACTCTAAACCTATAGATACCCACTTAGCTACTTCCCAGAAATGAACACAGCCATAATTTATAGCAACCACAATTATACTTTCATAATTTGGGTTAATTCAAGAGCTTCTCACGAGAAAATCTTTTGTATATCTAATGAACTTTATTATTACTTGCTCGCTTTAATGCATGGTTTCGTTCTACAAGAACCAACAATATCTTGCTTTTGTATTTCCAAAGAAGATTTTTGAACTTTCTTATTTCTTATTTAAGTTTTACCTAGTGTCCAAAAGAATATTCACTTCACTTAGAGGTTTTCGAAACCTCATACAATTGCCTGATCAAATAGTATGTGGATCAGGCGGATTCACCCATGCACCTACTTTGGCTATCTGGGTCTATTTATGAAAGTTGCTTGTCCTTATTGATTTACTTGATGTGAGAAACATATATGACATGCAGACGATACAGTGAACTATTTAAAAGTTATCACATGTATTCTTAGCTGCCCATCAAACATTATCCATACATCTGTAGCATAACTATTCAATACTCTAGGTGGAGCTTTATCTAGTTTAGTGATTTAAGTTCGAGAACTAAACTTAACCATCTGCCTGCCTGATTATCTGATTTGCAATTTATGTTTCGTTAAAACTAACCCAAGGCTTACCATTTCCATCCATCAAACTTACATTGTTTGCTTAACTTTTAAGTTTTTAATTAATTTATAAATCCAAGAGCTTTCATCTGTTTTTCTTTACTTTACTTTTTGCATTCTTGTTGTGTATCACTTCTATACTATTAAAAGGGAAGAACTTTTAATCTTTGTTGCCATTTAAAATTTTTTTTTTATCTTAGTCAACCAATCTAAAGTTTCAAATTTTCAAAATTAGTTTATAATTATATTATACATAATATGCTGGAGAGTGTTAGACTTATGTTTTTAGAATTGCAGTCCTATGTGTATTAATTTTTTAAAACATGCAAGATATCTATACCATTTAAGAAGATACAAACTTTATATTTCTGTGTTCAAAAAGAAAAAAAATCTATACAATTAAAAGGGAGCTATTTTAGTCTTTCTTGCAATATACTCTCTATTTTCTTTAAAAAAAACAATGATTTGGAATAAAATATTACATTGACCCAGATTGATGTAGTATTAATTGAAAAAGAGAATTTTATTTTATATTAAAAACTTATATGTAAAATAAATATATCTAAAATAGACAAATATCATACAATTATGGATAGAGTTCTGGTAGAGAACAAATACAATTGGAAAAGAATAAAAAAATAAAAGGAAAACAAAATAAAATCACATGTGGCTTTTACTTCTTTTTGCATGTGAGATATTTCTTTCTTCCATGGGAAATATATATATATATATATGTATATATATATATATATATATAAAATAATTATCAGAGAAGTTATGTGAGTTTTATCATCATGCATTTATAAAAGAAAGAATTAAAAATATAAGACAAAAAATACTACTATTGTCCCCTTAATACTTTAATTTTGGAAATTATCCCATTAATACTTCTACAACTTATTTATCCTCTTCTACCATTAAAATTAAAATTATCCTGAATAATAAAAAACTCTAGTATTTATTTTAATCAGATTAAAGTATTAACAAAAAAAGGCCAATTTACAGTTATAAGTTTGCTTACAAGTGGGAATAAACTGCGTAGGAAGCAAGTATTCTTAATTTGTAAGAGTTAAACTCTGCTAATTGAATGTCTTGCATGAAAGAAACTCAAGAAAATCCGACTTCATGCTGTTCGTTACCATAGTAATGTGTATAGGCTTACTGGTTTGTTTATTTATTTTGGGAAATTTCTTGTGAGTTGTGACCATTTTCTGTGGTTCTAATGAAAACATATTTTAAGGTAGTTAGAACGAAAAAACAAGGAGAAAAGGTAAAAAATATGAAAAAACGTGAAAGTTTGTAGGTTGAAGGAGGAAAAAAAAACTAAGTTGAGGAGAAGAAGAAAAAATTGTCGACAGAATTTAGTTTCTAAGAAAAATATTTAAAAAAAAATAATTATGAAATTATATATTTCAAAAAGGAAATAAATATATTCTCTAGATTTGATCATAGATTCTCGGAGATTCAGTTAACCGAATTGTAGAATAGGTATTCTATAATTGTAGAACAAAGAGTTTCCGTAGAAATGCAATTCTACTAAAATGTAGAACAAAGAGTTAACTATAGAAATATAATTCTACTAAACTGTAGAACAATGAAAAGTTTATAGAATATGGTTTCATATCTTTGTAGAACATAGAAGATCTGTAGAAAACTAATTCTATATTTTTAGTTGAAAACTAATGAAATAGTAGATAGCATATTCTATGAATTAATAGATTTATAGAATGCACTTTCTACTAATTCTTAAAATATCTGTTAAAAATATTTTTAATTTTGTTTTGAACATATTATGTTACGAAATGTCTTCGTATTTCCTTTTTTTGATTTTTCCAAATTTTTTAGATTGTAAAACTATTTTTTTAAATTTTCATAATTATAAATAAATGATATTTTTGTCCAAAAGTAGCAAAGTTTGAAAAAGTATTAAGGGGACAATACTACAGTTTTTTTGTCCTATAAATATAATTACCCTTTTATAAAATCAAACTACATTTCTTTTCAATTTCAGTATATCACTCTCTTCCAATTTCAAATTTTGGGGAAATGATAATCAGAAACTTCCAAGATACTTTGTTAGCTTTATTACATGATTCTTCATTTTCCATTATTTACTGGTCTTGCCTACAATAATTGATCCAAAAAAAAGTTCCAGTCTAAAAACTTTTATTGTAGTTAAAAACAGAAAATGCAGAAAAAGATAATGGAAATGGAGAGTCAAATATTAAGGCTAATGAAATATACTATAAATCTATGCATCTTTAAGAGTAAGTATGCTTTATTTTTATAGTTCTTACATTATAAACGTTTTACAGATTATCGTTTACCAAGTATATACAAATTTTAATAAAACGTTTGACATAAATTATCTTTATATCATATTTAATTAAATTTAAGAAATTAAATTGTAGGACCAATAAAAGCTTTATATAATATTGATCAAAAAGTCTTCATATTTAAAAAACTTATTTTATAAAATATATCAAGTTTTATGAATCATAACGAAATGATATACAAACATGTTATCCCACTAATATTTCTGATCCAAGATTTCAATTAAAGTATGATGATATTTTACAAAATATTTAAGATCAAAAAATTTACTTACAACATATTTAACAAGTTGTTCAACCGCATAAATAAAGTGGTTGGAAAGATCGCCACCCCATTTTCAAAATCAAAATAAAAAAATTATGAATTAGTTATTAGGGTTGTTCATTATAAGACTCATATTATAGTAAGTTTATAATATTCTTATTTTTCTTATTTTTCCAAGTTTAGTTTGCTCCCCAAGTATTTCTATATTTATACATTATTCGTGGAATAGGACATCAATTTCCTCCTTTTCTTAGCTCTCTCTTTTATTCGCTACACGTTATCCACATGATAGTCTCTCAATCTATTTATTCTTACACCAAAAATATAAATATTTAATTTATGTTTATGGATATATTATTCTATGATGATAAATGCTTTTTTTTCAAAAAGATGGTTATGTTAGGCTATGCCTTCGCGATCATGATTTTATTGTAGATTCGCTTTAATCAATTTATGGGTGGAACAAAACAAACATTACAATTGAAAAAATAGATATACTATTCACATATAGAAAATAATTATCTTCTTCCGAGGTATATCATCATTGGATGTAGGAAGACTATTTTTAAATTGACAAATCCCTGGCGTGCATCAACCCGCGTTCTTGGTCGAGATCAAACACCTATGAATGCAAAATCCTTTTTTTAACCCAAACTAAACCCTAGTTGACTCTAAACCCTGTGTAGACACTAAGATGCAGGATCAGTTCTTAATTCAAGCCAATTGAGTAAGGTTTTGATGTTACTTCCACTAAACAAGCTTAAAACAAGAATTAAAGCTAATGATCAACTTAAACAAGCAAATGACAAGTGGTATGAATATGAGATGATGGAAGCATGAGATTCTAGACGTGATAGTTGGCTAGGGTGCTTTGATGCTAAATCAGGAATGCTAATGACAATGATGAGACATGATTCAAGTGATTTAAAACTCTAATCTAGATTAATCCTCTCGTGAAGGCATTAACCTCTACACTAATCCATTTTTAAACCAAATCATCATTTGTGAAATATGAATCAATGAGCATTAAGAAACAGTTCTAAAAGATCATTCAAGCAAATAACAAAACATCATCATGCAGCAAATGCTTAAACCTCTAAAACAGCTCTTTCAGGATCATTTCATCAAACACTTGTGGTGCATGAAATTTCCAGAATCTAGATCACAGCTTTTTAGAGAAATGAACCAATGAATCTAGCCCTAAGCACTCCTAATCTAACACCTTAGCACCCTAACCTACACATCTAGAACCTCATTAAGCTAAACTACTCACTAATCATACTAATCTCTCTTAAACCTTTGCAAGTTAAGATTAGTGATGAGAAATGGAGATGGAGAATATGGATAATGATGGGTTTGCAGCTTTAAACACAGAAATATCTCAATCTCTCTGATTAAAACTCACAAAGGGGTGGAAGATGAAGATGGAGATGATAGATGATGATGGATTTCAGCTTTAAACCCTAATTACTCTCTTGATTCAACCCAGAAAATGAAGATCTCTCTTACAAAGTTTAGGTTTTTCACAAAAGAGGCAAAGAAAACTAAGAGAATAAAGCTTAGTCTGCTGGATAATGCCTAAAACATATATATAGGTAGGGTTTCTTGCTGGGCCAACCTAGGACAAACTAGGTTTTGGCCCAAAAAGGTCCACAAAAATGTCATGAAGCGAGAATGTATCGAGGTGATTTTGGCCGGTGTAGGACGTCGATATTTCTTCGGCGATTTGAGACTGGTTACACCGAGACACTACACCGGCTGAACTCACCTCGGTGCGGCGTCAAGGATAGCTTCAGGGGATTAATACCGAGCAGAATCAGTCGGTGCAGCATCTAGATAATTATTCAGCAATTTGGCTTCCAAAAGCCAGCCAAAAACGTCAAGTTTCCAAGGTAATACCGACCAGATTTTGGTCGGTACTCCTTCTCGATATGAATGTTGACCGCTTGCACCAAATCCTTCATAACTCCTTGCTCAGTTGTCCAAACCTCGATATTACAACTCCACGAACCAGATGACGTACTTAGCTCCCCTTTTGGTAAGGGGCTTAACCCCGTATGACATTGGCAAAGCCCCCGTCTCGTCGGTTCTTTGAGGCGCATCGCGTAAGACCTGATCGGGCCGCGAGACATGTGTTCCTTCCGATGGCGATATCTCGCAGTTCACGGCTCCATATCGTCTGATTTCAAGTGTTTCGGAAACTAGACTCATTGCTCTTGATCTTTTATGAAGACACCGGAGGTTGAATCGCATTTAATGTCCTTCGTCCCATGCGATAAAAGTGAAGGTCTCGTCTGCACCAAACCATCTGTCCGAGTTGCTGTACACAGGCGAGGGTTCCTCTATGATCCCAGCTGCAAGTTTCTCCCAAAAGTATCCAAATGGCCTGAGAATACTCCAAAAATGCAGGACACTCTAGGACCTAATGCAAATCTTAAACAAAGCTAGAACCAAAGACAAACTCTAATAAAACTAGCTAAATGTATGCATGAGACTCATATTTGGACAAAAATGCAATCCTAAACATGACAAAATATGAGTATATCAACTCCCCCACACTTGTCCTTTGCTTGTCCTCAAGCAAACAAGAACAAATGAGAGAGAGAGAGGTTGAATGCATGGGAGTTCATATTTCTTTAAAGAGAGATCATCATTAAAAGAATTCAAAGCTCATTGTTCAAGTTATCAATTCTAGACTGCAATGCAAACTGGTTTACTCATAAAAATTAGCCATACTTGTCACCAAATGAACCAAACTCAAGCACCAACCTTCACAAGCATTCCTAACCTCAACCTTTTGACATTCATTTAAAGTTTCAAGTGGATCATGTTCATGCAAATCAAGTGAATTCATTTGGCTTGGGACTGGGTTTTGAGATTAAAATGATCTCAATCAAGTAACTGGTACTCCATGCAAGGGGATCACTCAAAAAGTAGTAGACTTTAGTAAAATGCTAAGGGTAATAAGCAATGGATGCATACAAAGATAGAACTGCATCTAATCCACACCCAAAATGCTTTTCACACTCAACTTTAAACCTCTCAAGACTCTTTCTCTAGTCTACTCACCCCAAATGGCATTTTGCCTTTGACACTCAATCAGCTCTCATCACTCTCTTCATTTCATCTCTTAGGGGAATGCTTTCTTTAACAACCACTTAGTGAGTTTCTTTTCTTTAACACATAAGCTCTTTCTTAATCCAGCCTCTTTTTGAATCTTTTCTTTTTGTTTCTTTTCATGAGACTCTTTTCATTTCAACACATGAGCTTTACATTTCAGCACACACTCACTTTCTTTCATTTAAGCATTCATTCCCCTAACTAATCCGGTTCTTTCCACTTTCATCACTCAGATTTTTTTTTCTTTTTCAGCTCACACACTCAAAATCAATGCTCTCACTTTAATCTAAACCTAGACTAGCCCTTGATGTTGGACTAGTGTCTACATGCAGCACTATCTTTGTCGCTCTAAACCCAACACTTTTTACCAAGTTTACTAGAAACAAGGCCTCACAAATAATGCACACAAGAAGGGTGTTTAGGCTTCAAAGAAAGGTTTGGCTAAAGGCAGGAAACTGTCTCAATATGAGAGATCAGCTATTTGAGCTAGCAAGAGTGATTAAAAGGGATAAGAAAGCTCAAATATGTATGTGGTACCCATGAACTCACAATGATATGCACAAACATGATAATTAGATGTCAAATTCAAGGGTTCTCACTTAAGCAAGGTTGAGGCTATTCACAACTTGATTCAGCTAGCACAGAAGTTTTGAGACACCAGTTCAAAGCATGGTTCACACTTGATTTCATACCAGTTTTGCAATGCATTAAAGGACCAAACTCTTAAAATGATGCTCTCTTCAAGAAAAAACCTATCATTACTCCCATTTGCATATGATGAAACCTATATGAAAATGCAAACTAGACTCAACCTAAAATGTGAATGCAACTACATGAGAATGAAGGAGAAGTGCAAAGCAAAATCACAAAATGTAAAGAGAATATAAGCTAAGCTAGATGCGTCCCTCTTGGCTCTGACCTCGTCTTCCTCTGACTCTGGTGGTGAATGGTTCTCTGATCCGCAGATTCTAAGTAACTCCCCTTGGTGAGAGCTCTCGCCAACTTTTCCTCTTTGGAACCTCTCAAGCTTTGTACTCAGCTTCTTGATTTTAGCAGCCATGCTCTTAATTGTGCTTGCCAAAGTTTTCACTGTTTCCACCAGCTTCTTGGTGTTCTTGTCCTGCCACTTGTTCCAACTCTGAAGGTTCTTGGTTTGGTAATGTGCAGCAACAGTGGCATCATGGGCATCTGACCATCATAAGAATCAAAGAAGTATCTATGACTCCCATACACTGGGTCTGGCAAGAAGGGCTCTTCCTGAACCGGTTCTTGATCTCCATCATAATCATTAGCAGGCGCTCTCTGCTTCCCCAACTTCCTGATAGTTATAATCGGAGGATGGATCTCTGGGTTGTAGTGCTGATCCTTGGTGACATAGAAACTGATGTTTTTACGTTCAGTGAGTGAAGTGAGGGAAGGATTAGGCAGCAGGACTCTTACTTTAACCTTCTTATCAATGCTAAGGTTATAAGCAAAGGAATCACCCACAGCACCTTCAAGAAATGTAGTCTTGGCCAAATGAAGTGCATCCATCAACTTAAAACCGATTTGTTCACCTCTCATCTCAACTCCAGCACTCAGTAAAATAGGAGTGATCAGGCCTCCTATGCGCATGGAGGGTGCCTTCATTTTTGTGACATGAGACCATTTCCTAATTGAGAGAAGGTTCTTGACTAAAATGGCCGCCATTGTTGGTTTGTGAGGATCGCCGTTAAAAGTCATGCCACTGCTGAACTTAGGCATCAAGGGTTTAAGACCTTCTCCAATGAGCATCAACTCCTCATCATACACTGTTGAGTACTCTTTCTTTCCAAGGAAGGTGTGAGCTATGATCTTGTGCACCATCCTGAGCACTGGACTCCTGATACAAGCTGCCTTTGTTACACCAGCTGAATAATCACCACTTCCTATTGTCCCCCATAGCTGATCCAGGTCGGTTCCATAGTAGATCAACCTTCTTGAAAACGTCCTCCCCTCAACAGTGAACCCAAAGCATTCACTTATCTCCCTGAAGGTCATCTCATAACGCTCCTGTCCAATTTTGAATGCAACGGTTCCAATCTCTCTATAGAAATCAACCTGTAGTGATGCAAGAAATTGGCAAGTCATCTCTTTGTAGGAAGGGTGAGGCGTTTCTATTAAGCTCCCAAGTCCAATGGATTGAAGCACTGCCTTTACATCTTCAAGAATACCAAGTTTCCCCAAGAGTTCAAGATCAGGGAAGTAGGTTCCTTCATGTGCCACAGCTTGGAGTTTTCTGAGATAGTCTGAGTAAGCCGGAGGTTTTGGCTTTGGCTTCTTCACCACCTTCTTTTTCTTTTGGGGCACAACAGCTGGTGAACCCACATTGCTCTCTTCCTCACTAGATTCCACACTTGGGCTCCTCTCAAGTCTTTTATGTTTCCCTGAAGCTCTTGAGCTTGAAGCTCTTAAAGCTGCTGCTTTCCCTTTGTTTTTAGAACCAGCAGAAACCGATTGTGGTCTTTCCCCTGAACCAGAAGCAACTGCCTTGCCATTGTCTCTCCTTGGTACTTTGGGCATCAAAACAGGGTTTCCTCTTGCCATGGTACCTGTTTCAACAATTTCTCAAACAAACAATGAGTTTCTAGAGAAAAAAATCCTTGAAATTTCCAAAATGATTTTTGCTTGGAATGAAATCAATGGAAACAATTCAAGCAAAATCACATTAAGCATTCCCAAGCAGCACCAAGAGATTCTCACTTCAAAATAATTTTCTAAAATCCAAATTTCAGCTCAAGAACAACAAGTTCTAAAGAGAGTCTAAAATCAGGATTCAAGAAACAATTGGGCACAAGTGAGCTCGTTTCTAGCTACCCACGACCTAAACTCCAAGGTTCTAACTCAGTTTCAAGCAGTGCATTTTCAGTTCCACAAAAATTTCTTCAAGAAAAATCAAGAGAACAGCGATTTAGGGTTTTTGAACCTAAGAAGCAATTTAAGCAAAATGTACCTTGGAGCTGGGTTAACTGGTGCAAGAAATCGAAATGGGGCAAAGAAATCTCCAGGAAAATCGATTAACAAGCAAGAAATCAAGCTTTCTGAAAGCAACAATGGTGTTTCTTCGCAAAAGTGGAGGAAGGAAAGAGAAAACCGATTTTCTGTGTGTGGACCAGGGCTGGAGGGTCTCTTTTCTGTCGTGGGAAACAGCTGGAAGTGGCTGAAATCTTTGAATTTGACTGATCCACCCTGCGGACCGCTGGACAATAGACTGCACCATGGTCATACCGACTTGATTTTGCTCGGTGTGGGAGGTCGGTGTGCTCTCAAGTTTCTTCCCTTTCTACACCGAGTTCTTGCACCAGGCAGAATCACCTCGCTGTGAGACAAGACTCGGCTCCTTCCTGCACTGCACCGACCTCATTTTGCTCGGTGTATCTGGTCGATATTTTCGCGGCATTTTGAACTTGTTTACACCGAGCAAATGCACTGAGTGAAATCACCTTGGTGTGAGGTATCCTTTGCCATCTTGTGCTCCAACACCGACCTCTCCTTGCCCGGTTTAACTGGTCGATATTTTCTCGGCCTTTTGAACCTGTTACACCGAGCAAACACACCAAGGGAAACCATGTCAATATGAATGCATTCCTCAGCCCATTTTTCATCTTTTCTCTTCTCCAATCCTTTCAAAACTGCACCTGGACCTTTCTAAAACCTGTACACACTTGAACAAAAGATTAAAACATCCTAAAAGCAATCAAAGAAGGCAGGAAAAGAAACTATATACAAGGATAAGCTTGGGGTGTCTCCCAAGAGCACTTTGTTTAAAGTCTCTAAGTTTGACTTTGATACCAAGTTTATGCTGATGGTGGATCAAAAAGGGGAACTGATGTAGCTTGCTCCTTCTTTTGTGAGACTAGGTAGTGCTTGATCCTTTGGCCATTGACCACAAACTCTTGATCATCTTTACCTTCTAACACAACAGCTTCATATGACCTAACTTCAAGAATCTTAAAGGGACCAGACCATCTAGACTTAAGTTTTCCAGGAAATAACTTAAGCCTAGAGTTGAAAAGCAACACCAGATCACCTTCCTTGAACTCCCTTTTCAATATATTTTGATCATGTAGAGCTTTGGTCTTTTCCTTATAGATCTTGGAGCTCTCAAAAGCCCCCAACCTAATCTCTTTAAGTTCATGGAGTTGAATTATTCTTTTCTCTTGAGTTGTTTTGATATCAAAGTTCAGCAACTTCACAGCCCATAATGCCTTGTACTCCAGCTCAACAGGAAGGTGACAGCTCTTCCCATATAGCAGATTGAAAGGAGATGTCCCAATTGGAGTCGTAAACGCTGTTCTATAAGCCCACAATGCATCATCCAGCCTTTTGCTCCAATCTTTTCTGCTTGAGCTAACAGTCCTCTCAAGAATGGCCTTAATTTGTCTATTAGACACTTGAACCTGGCCACTAGTTTGAGGATGATAAGGAGTAGCTACCTTATGTTTCACTCCATGCTTCCTCAGCAATCCCTCGAAGGTTTTGTTCACAAAATGAGAACCTCCATCAGATATAACAACCCTTGGTACTCCAAATCTTGGGAAGATTATGTTCTCGAACAACCTGACCACCACCTTGGAATCATTGGTAGGGGAAACAATAGCCTCAACCCATTTGGACACATAGTCCACAGCCACTAATATGTACTGATTCCCAAAAGATGAGATGAATGGCCCCATAAAGTCCACTCCCCAACAATCAAAAATTTCAACCTCAAATATTGGATTTTGAGGCATTTCACTCCTCTTTGAAATGTTCCCATGCCTCTGACAGGAATCACATGCTGAAACAACCCTCTAAGCGTCCTTGAACATAGTAGGCCACCAAAACTCACTCTGAAGAACCTTGGCCACTGTCTTGAATGCTCCCATTTGACCCCTAAAAGCTGATCCATGGCACTCTTGCAACACAGGTTGCATCTCCTCTTCAGCAAGACACTGTCTATACAGCTGATCTTTGTTCAGGACATACAGGTAAGGTTCATCCCAATGGTATCTTTGGACATCTTTGAAGAATTTCTTTCTGTAGTAAGCATCACTACAAAAAAAAGTGAATATTGTTATGAAAAGTTGTGACTATTTTTTTTTGTAACAATTTTGTTACGATTTTCATACGAAACCGTGACAAAATTATTTAGTCATAAAAGTGTTACCATTTCGTCATAATATTGTGACCGAATTAAAAGTAGCAAACTTTTGTCACTAATTGTGACATAATTGTTACATAATATATAGTAACAAATATTGCTACAGATTTGTGACCAAATTTAGTAACTAAATTATACGATTTTTGTGACTAAACTTAAGTCACTCAAAGTTACAAATTTTTTGTAAGTACATCATCACAATTAGTTACTATTTATTCACTTTTAAGTTTGGTCATAGATTATGACATAATTGTTACCACTTTATGACATAACTGTTACCACTTTGTGACAAGATTAAATCACAAGTTTATTTAAAAATAAATAAGAAAATAGCTTTAATTCAGATAAACATCCAAAAATCCAATTGAATGAATTTCTTATTCGATTTTATTTTTATTTTATCTAAAAACTTGTATCTGACGTAGTGTTGTTGAAGAAAACAATGTGTATTGCTGATTTTGAGAATTCGAAGATGCTGTTGTAGTAACCCGCGCCTTGGTTTATAGTCCTTAACTAGACTTAGCTAGAATTTGCAAAGGTAGACTTTACAAATAAGTACCTAAAATGGGTTGCCTCCCATCAAGCGCTTTGGTTTATAATCCTTAGCTAGACTTTGCAAAGAAAAAGACTTAGTTCAAATAGGATCTTGTCCTAAGAGAAGTCCTTTTCAAAATCCTCCTGTTCTGTCTGACAGGTTCTTCATCACTCCAGAGTTCTTCTGGTTCAAATGCCTGGGCTATTTGCTCTCCTCTTTTGCTCTTAAGTGGTGTAGCTTCATAGAAGATGTCCTTGTCGATATTGGCAAAGGAAACTCACCTGTTGGGCCAATCCATGATGGCTCCAGCAGTTGCTAAGAAAGGCCATCCAAGAATAACTGGATAAGAGTCATCTTTGGTCTTCACTATGTATAAAAAGACAGGTGCCATGCAATTTCCAATCCTTAGAGGAATGTCTCGGGCTATCCCTCTTGGTGTTGCACTTGAATCATCTGCTAAGCTAATCTTTGTCCTGATACTTGAGATGTGCTTAATGCCAAGTCTCAAAGCAGTTGCTTTGGAAATCATGTTAATGCAAGCTCCAGAATCACAAAGAATATTGAGGAATCTTTCAACTCTAATGTCACAAGAGATAAGAAATTGACCTTTGTCTTGAACTTTGTGCAGAGTTCGAACTGGTCTTTCCTGTGGATGATCTGGTGCCTCAAATGCAGAATAAGAATCACAATAGAACTTGGCAGCATCAAACTCGATGATTGAATCTATGTATGGCATTTTGATTCTCTTATGTGATTCATCCTCCACATCTATGACATCTGGTTCTTCTTCTGTGATCTTCATGCATGGGATGTAAGAGTCATGCTCTTCTGGTTTGTCAGGCTCTCGGTGATGCAGACTTGGAGCGAGATGGCGGTTCCCCGCGGGTGGAGACGTCACATCCGCGGCTGAGAGGGATCCGGCCGCGGGTGAAACTCTCGCAGCCGCGTTGAGGATAGGCTTGGCCAGCTGAAGTCCTCGCGGCCGCGGTATTGAACTCCGAAGGTTGCTCTGCTGCTTCTACTTCTTGCTCTTCCAGGATTTCTGCAGGGTTATTCTGAGTGTCCATTGTGGGATCTCCTAAATCAGAATTGGTTGGTTCTTCTTCTTTTTGCGGACCATGAACAAGAGAATCCTTCTCATGATTCTCAAAGATCTTCCTCACAACAAGGTTGGTGTCTCTTTGGCACTTAGAGAGATGCTTGATGCCAGAACTAGTTTCCATGCTCTTGTGCTCAAGCTTGCTAAGGCGAAATTCAATCTCTTGAAGTTCACCATCTTTCTTTCCTCTGTACCATGAAGCGATTTCATTGGACTCCTTGATCTCTAACTTAGCAGCCTTGGCATCGATGGATCCTTGAAGGATATCATACTTCTGTCTTGGCTGCTCTTCCTCAACAGCATCTATCTTCCTTTTTAGGGCAGCAATGTCTTGAAAGTGCAGATCTTCTAGCGATTTCACATGGTGAGTGAGGTCATCAATCCTCTTGTACAGGATAGATTTCGTAACAACTTGAAAATCAAGGTATTGATTCAGCATAGCTCCTAATCGATTCAGTTGGGGCCTAAATCGATCAGCTTCAGTGTTTTGGTGCAGAATCTGATGAGGAAGAGGATGAGATGGTCGACGGTTCACCAAGTGTGGCGAATATGGCTCATCTCGGTGGTGTGGAGGTTGCGAGTCTCCATGGTGGTGGTTCGGATTAGGGTTCCAAAGATGATGATAAAAATCACGCCTGGAGGGTGATTCACATGCGCAAGGAGCTTCACACAGGTCGCAGGACCTTCGCTCGGGATTAGGGTTTCTCCTTGAATGATCCATGCTTCAAAGGTTTCTGAAACTAGGGCAAACAGAAGAAAGAATAAGCAGAAAAAGAAAACGTTATGGTGTTTATGAATTTGGTTTACTTCCTATGTTACTTTGGCAGAAACTCGACATATATATAGTCGTCTGCAGCTTCAGCCTCCCAGGTTTAGACCTCCAGCGACTTCATGCCTCCCCGACAACGGCGCCAAAAACTTGATGGGCTTGCAGGCCTAGGGTTGTTTTTTAATAAGCCCGTTGGTCCTCCTTAAGTTTTAAATTTATAAAACCCTAGTGTCTGCAAGTGCACAGATGTACGTTATAGGACTTAGGGTGTCAATCCACAGGGAGGATGTCTAATCTGCAAGAAACAACAAACTGGGAAGTAAGCAAACTCATAAACCAATAAAAGATTTGGGGTTTTTGGTTAGGATCCTAAACTAAACCTAATCTAATATTCACAAGAAATGCAGTGCAGGATGAATTGTTAAAAGAACATCTAAAGCATATCGACTCAAACTAAAGACTCTTGAACTCATAGGTGGTGATTTAGACTTCTCCGGTTTACTCTAGTCGATGTATGGTGGCATTTCCAATTAGCTTCCGGTCGATTTATCTTCATCTGTTTATGGGAATCTGCATTGAACTAGAATAGACACATGTATGATTAGCCAACTGTCGTCACCTTAATCAACTAATCTCTTAGATCTAGCAATTAACTCTCGCTCTCATGCTAAACTTAAGATCATGCATTGAACATTGAATTCGTCTGCTCACATCTTCTCTATAGGTAGCTTTCGACTCCTATAGCGACTATGTTCTTCTGAAGCTAGGTACGGATGATCTGATACAACACTCTCGTGGCTCTGATCAATCCTAGGCTCAGAGAATAGGACATGAATCTACTCTCATTCTTTACGAATAACTTAGAAGAGATGAGATCCAGAATATGGCTAAGAACAATAGAAATCCTAATCGATATATATGCTTGTCGATATCTTCAAACAACTTGACTCTCTGGGACTAATCTATATGATGCAATGCATGATGAAAGACATAGAAAAATGCAAAAGAATGGAACAGAAAAGTTAATAAGATAAAAAGGAGGAAGAACAATGGATCTGGGGAAGAATCCCCATCTCCATCGCCTAACCCTAGAAAAACAAAGTTTGGTGGCTCAAAATCTCATTACAGGAGCACACACCCGTTTAGGACTGCTAAACAATGTATTTATAGGTCCTAAGGTCTTCCAGGTATCTTTTAGGGCTTCTCTGAAGAGGATTAACAAAGTGGGCATTGGTGTTGGGCCTTTTGGCTCGTCCTAAGGTCCACCGGGGGTGAGAGTCTTCCAGGGAAGGTAAAACATGTGTTTTCCTCTGGTGAGAGTCTTCCTGGACTGGTGAACTGGGTCAACTTGTTCTCCATGTATCTTTTTATTGCACCGTTGGATCTTTGTGATGTAAAGTGCTGTGGAAACTGGTTGTCTCCACTTGATTGTCTCCAAATTTGAGCTGGATCGGACGGTGAGAAAATCTTCATTTGAGGCTGAACTTCTTATGGTCTGACTGTGAGCTAAAAATGTGGATTTCTTCCATTTTGCCATCATATTCCTTAAGTTTCCTGAAAAGAGCCTTGAAACTATAAATACATAGAAATCATAATAAAAGTTCCTAAAACAGAGTAAAACCTTTGAAAAAGCATTTGAAATCAATGGTGAAAAATGGTCAAAATCAGGTGTTATCACATATTTAATTAAATTTGAGAAATTGCATTGTAGGACCAATAAAACTTTAATATAATTGATCAAAAGAGTCTTTTTCTTTAAAAAACCTATATTATAAAATATATCAAGTTTTATGAATCAAATATTAACTAAATTATATACAAACATTTTGGCACAGAGTTAAACAATTCTTCAAGATGTTCATATTGAAAAAGTGTTGTTAAGTTTGCCATAAAATAATTTGCTTTGTTACTCTATCCAGTCGACTTGCTTGTCACTCTTCTACATGTGTATATGTATTTTATTTTCCATATGATATTTATGAGTAGCTCTTTTTTAAGAAAATGTCAGCATATATGGTCCAAACACATACCAATTTTTTAAAAACCTTTTTTTTTATCTTAAATGGAGCACTGATAGAAAATTAATTTGTTTTTGTTAAAGACCCTTGTGAGTTCTCCAATATTCATTAACTCCAAAATCCTCCTAGAAGTTGCTTCTGTAGTTTCATGATAATTAATACAAATTGAATTTAAGTTCAGAAAGAAGGATGTTTAGCTTGTAAATCTAGATTTATAAATTTAATTTGGTTATTTTGTGAAACATATTATCACACTAATATTTTTGATCCAAGAATTTAATTAAAGTATGATGATATTTAACAACACATTTAAGATAAAAAATTCACTTACAACATATTTAACAAGTTGTTCAACCGCATAAATAAAGTGGTTGGAAAGATCACCACCCCATTTTCAAATTCCCAAAATCAAACATAAAAAATATTATGAATTAGTTATTATGGTTGTTCATTATAAGACTCATATATAGGAAGTTTATAATATTTTCAGTTTCTTTAGTTTTTAAGTTTAGCTTGTTCCCCATGTATTTGTATATTTATACATATTCCTAATTATTCGTAGAATAGGACATCAATTTCCTTTTTTTCTTAGCTCTCTCTTTTATTCGCTACACGTTATCCACATGATAGTCTCTCTATCTATTTATTCTTACACCAAAAACAATAATATTGAATTTATGCTAATGATAATTTCCTTTTTCCAAAATGATGGTTATGGTAGGCTATGCCTTCGCGATCATGATTTTATTGTAGATTCACTATTTCTTATTTAAAGCTTTACCTAGTGTCCAAAAGAATATCCACTTCATTTAGAGGTTTTCCAGACCTCATACAACTGTCTGATCAAATAGTATGTGGATCAGGCGGATCCATCCATGCACCTACTTTGGCTATTTGGGTCAATTTCCTCCTTTTCTTAGCTCTCTCTTTTATTCACTACACGTTATCCACATGATAGTCCCTCTAACCATAATTTGTGTTTATGGTTATATTATTCTACGATGATAATTTCCTTTTTCCAAAATGATGGTTATGGTAGGCTATGCCTTCGCGATCATGATTTTATTGTAGATTCAGTCTCCGCGGAACATAAATATAGAAAGATAGTTATCAATGCTTATCTAGAATAACGTTTAACGATGGTTTAATCTTTGTATCTTATTGATTATAGTTCTGTTAAAATTCTTTAGATATGAAGATTTGTTTATATAAAACAAAAAGATAACAAAAAAGAAAGCTATATAATCAATTAGGGTTTTTGTGGTATCTATGTTCGACATAACTATTTTTGAAAAATCTATGATAGTTTAGTTGATTGTTAATCATATATGAGAAGAGATTATATAACTTTTATTTTGTGATATAAGTTATTAGGGTTTTGATGTTATAAAAATTTACTCAAATATTTAATTATGCATTATATATATTTTAATAATAATAATAAGTAATAATTAAACAAAATAAAATTTTCTAAAAACAATCTAATTTCATAAATAGTTTATATGAAAACAAAAAACTAATAAAACAAATATTTTGTTGTTAAAATATGGTCCTTCTTGCATTTTTTTCATGCAAAATTGTTGATCAAACTTTTATATTCGATTTTTTTCAACCATAGATGTCTCAATCTATAGCAAAGTTATCCATTCAATCAGTCTTGTGACATGGTAGACCAAATATATATATTTTTTTATCAGGTTTACTTCGAAAAACTTCATTCAGCAGTGGAAACAAAAATGTAAATGTGGTGTTGACAATTATATCCCCAATAAAAAAGATTCAACTATTTATGCCTCCAAAATTTAGATGTCCTTATTCGTCGCCTGCCTTACTTTTGCTTTGGGCCAGTCATGGTGCTAGTCGAATATAAAATTATTAGAGTTGTTAGGTAAAACGTTGCTTTATACTGATTTCGTATTCATCGGGCTTGGTGTTGGTTGATTGAGTTAACTCATCCTATATTTGATTATTGCATAATTATTATGATATAGTTTGTGAAGCCAAGCAATTATTGCCTCATCGTTCATGCATGCATAATTAGGATTTGATTGCTTTTGTCATATAATATATAAGATATGGAGATGCATGTCTTACTTTGATCTGTTCAGCAACTGTCGATTGCAACTGATGTGTGTTAAGATCACCGAAAGCATTTGTGAATGTAAAATAAAGCAGATTAAAAACTAGATGACCGATATAGATGAATAGACTTTTGAAAACCGATTTGCTTATAAGTTGCACAGATTATTCTGTTATCAAATATGCAGTGTTATCGATGGTTAAAAAAAGTCTTGTAGCTTTACTTTTCCATTCTCTATCATCGTTAATAAATGTTGATTTATTCTCTCCTCATAATTTTGAGAAAGGAGAACACTACCACCAGTTTGATTTACCAACTTGATCGTCCACCACTTGATTTAAGGTACGCAAATTAATATTATTCGGTTTAGTTTTAGTTCCAATATTTAACCATAAAGTATTCACAAGTTATTTAGAGCGATTAAAAAAGACATGATCACTAGAATGTGATATCACTAAAAGCTCATTGCTTAAAGTTCCTTTCAAGAACTTGGATTACCACTAGAAGTGAGAAGATAAAGAAGGTAATATGCAAAAGATATATCCCTCATATGGCGACAAAATAAGCTAGTGTGAGTACAATATGAGGTAGTACAAAGAATATTAAAAGTTCTAGAAGACCATATATATTTGCCCATAGAAATACTATAAGAATTAAAGAATCATTTTGTTGTTCTAGAGTGTTCTCCTTAGCATGGAGATGCAGAGAATTACAAGGTATAACTAGGTACATGACATCACATACTAGAGCACAATGTTTGATTATACACAATTTTCTTGATTTTCAAGGAATTTTAATAAGATGGTAGATATAATAGCAAAAAGAGCCTATTTGATCCAAGTATTCCTTTTATTAGTCTTTTTATTTTTTGTATTAACCTTAGTCTTCAGTTTTATGTTCTTATTTATCTTGTACAGTTCTTGAATAAGGATTACAATCACTATGAAGCTAATGGAATTTGCAGAAGTAAAAAAAAGAAAAAAATACATGTAGTGTAAGAGCTAAATATTTTTCAAATTTAAATTGATCTCATATTGTTTTTATAATACAGACCACCAGCAATTTATTTTATGGTTTGTAGAACCATCCACCTATATTAGATTTGATTCAACACAAACGTTAACTCTAACTCGCTTTAATCAATTTATGCGTGGAACAAAACAAACACTACAATTAAAAAAATAGATATACTATTCACACATAGAAAATAATTATCTTCTTCCGAGGTGTATCATAATTGGATGTAAGAAGACTATTTTTAAATTGACAATTTCTGGAACTATACAAAAAATGAGGCACACCAAATAAGCGTTATACATAATTATCGTTTATCATATTATGCTAGACATACATAGAAGCTTACACTATTATTAGGATGGAATATGATTGGAAGTTTAAACCAGGTATACAATATAGCAAATCTTTGTGTCTTATATATATAATGATGGTGGTAAGAGTGAAAAAGAGTGGTGGAGGTAAGAGTGATGAAGAAAAATATGGTAGAACATTGTAAGTTAGATATATATGAAAGTATAAAATAATATTAGATTTGAATAAAAAGAAATCAAACATTAATCTAAAACCTAACATGTGGGCATCCGGAAGACTCTCTTTTATTATGATATTGTCTGTTTCAATTCAAGTGCTCAAGATCGCACAGAATCATATGATACCCAAGCTCTCCGTTTGTGATCCATCCCAAAAGGCTTATTACTCAGTATATCATTGGACTTAACTTATATATATTAAACCATTACTATCTAGATTTCTGATGTAAAACTTGGATTGATATCCTAACATTGCGCAAAACAACAAAAAAACAGGAGCCATCATGTTTTCAAGTCATAAATAATGATCAAATACCAAAAAATCAAGAAAAGTGGATTTTTTGAAATATGACTGCTCTCAAGATCAACGGCTCCACTAGTTAGAGGCCTTTCCTCTGATGAATTGGGATGATAATTGATGTTGAGATATATATATATATATATATATATATATATTTGATATAATATATATATATATATATTCAGTTAGCATTCATATGAAATTTGTTTGGAGTCATTTGGAGATGTTCTTAGGAATATGATCCCAAACTACTGAAAACATGTCTGTATGGCTTGTAAATGAAGCAAGCACTGAACAATATTTGCCACCAGCCAATAATGCATTGGACCAGAGCTTCTACATCCATCAGATACACCACCATTGTTTAAGTGCATCAACCCGAGTTCTTAGTCGAGATCAAACATCTTTGAATGCAAATTCCTTTTTTTAACTCAAGTTGACCTTAAAGCTATTGATACCTACTTAGCTACTTCCTAGAAATGAACACAGCCCTAATTTATAACAACCACAATTACACTTTCATAATATTTTGTTAATTCAAGAGCTTCTCGGGAGAAAATCTTTTGTAAGTCTAATGAACTTTACCATTACTTGCTCAGTTTAATGCATGGTTTCATTCTACAATAACCAAATTAGCAAAGTTTATTTGTTGCAAAACATAGTGGTCGAAGCCACAAAAGTGGAAAGACTATAAATTCATGTTTTGTATTCAAGATGGTTTTTACTTAAATCCCTAACATATCATCTATCTCTGGAGAAAATCTTGCTGTTGTATCTCCATAGAAAATTTTGAACCGTCTTATTTCTTATTTATTTATTTATTTAGTTTTTTTTTTTTTTTTGATAACTCAGGTATTCCGGCTGATTTAAGGGACCGCCGGCGGCGCAGTTAGGGATTGCAAATCCTGACTGTAGAGCAGCGCATCATCCCCCCAACACCGACTAATCCTGGGGCCCGGAGAGACCATGTAAATACCCCGGTGGCCAAGTGGATTAAATGTTGCAATTCTGCTTCCATGGGGAGTTGATCCCTGGCCTGGACCAACAAGGCAACTCTCACCAAGGAAGGGAACCACCCCACTACCACCACTTGATTCTTATTTCTTATTTAAGCTTTAGCTAGTGTCCAAAAGAATATCCACTTCACTTAGAGGTTTTCGAAACCTCATACAACTGCCGGATTAAATAGTATGTGGATCAGGCGGATTCACCTACTTTGGCTATCTGGGTCTTTTTATTAAAAGGTGTTTGTCCTTATTGATTTACTTGATGTGAGAAACATATATGACATGCAGACGATACAGTGAACTATTCAAAAGTTATCAAAGCATTCTTAGCTGCCTATCAAACATTATTCATACATCTGTAACATAACTATTCAATACTCTAGGTGAAGCATTATCTAGTTTAGTGATTTAAGTTCGAGAAAGAAACTTAACCATCTGCCTGCCTGATTATCTGATATGCAATTTATGTTTTGTTAAAACTAACCCAAGGCTTACCATTACCATCCATCAAGCTTACATTGTTTGCTTAACTTTTAAGTTTTTAATTAATTTATAAATCCAAGAGCTTTCATCTGTCTTTGCTTTTTTTTACTTTTTGCATTCTTGTTGTGTATCACTTCTATACTATTAAAAGGGAAGAACTTTTAATCTTTGTTGCTAAACACTCATATTTTATTTTAAAAAAAATTGTTTATCTTACTCAATCAACCTAAAGTTTCAAATATTCAAAATTAGTTTATAATTATATTATACAGAATATGCTGGAGAATGTTAGACTTATGTTTTTTTTAAAATTGCTGTCCTATGTGTATTACTTTTTTACAACATGCAAGATATCTATACCATTTAAGAAGATACAAACTTTATATTTGTGTGTCTAAAAGAAACAAATCTATACAATTAAAAGGGAGTTATTTTAGTCTTTCTTGCCATAAACTCTCTATTTTCTTTAAAAAATAACAATTATTTGGAAAAAAATATTACAGTGACCCAGATTGAGGTAGTATTAATTGAAAAAGAGAATTTTATTTTATATTAAAAACTTATATGTAAAATAAATATATCTAAAATAGAGAAATATCATACGAATATGGATGGAGTT
This sequence comes from Eutrema salsugineum, assembly GCF_000478725.1. NCBI lineage: Eukaryota > Viridiplantae > Streptophyta > Magnoliopsida > Brassicales > Brassicaceae > Eutrema > Eutrema salsugineum. The sequence goes on from NW_006256486.1 coordinate 11,172,464, forward strand.
CTGGTAGGGAACAAATACAATTGGAAAAGAATAAAAAAATAAAAGGAAAACAAAATAAAATCACATGTGGCTTTAATTTTTTTTTGTAGGTGAGATGTTTCTGTCTTCCATGGGATATATATATATATCTAGAAGCTCCTGATTATCATATATATATTATGAGAGAAGTTCTGTGAGTTTTATCATCATGCCTTTATAAAATCATACAACATTTCTTTTCAATTTCAGTATATCACTCTTCCAATTACAAATTTTGGGGAAATGATAATCAGAAACTTCCAAGATATTTTGTTAGCTTTATTACTTGATTTTTCATTTTCATTATTTCCTGATCTTGCCTACAATAATTGATTAAAAAAAAATTCCAATCTAAAAAAATTGGGAACTCGATCTATTCCCCCTGAGTACTTTCGTATCATAATACAACCCCCTCAAGTTTGAGGTTCGTTCTAAATCCCCATCAAATGAAACTTCCAATTCTATTTCCCCACAATAAACAACTTTAAATTTTGTTTCCCCATTATACTAAAGTTCAAAAGTTATTTCCCCCTTGACCAAGATTTGACTTGGTTTACTGTATACCGATTAAAACTTAACCACAAAGAAAAAAAACATTAACCAAACAGAACCTGATTTAACATTCTTAACCTGATTTACCCGATTTAAACCTGATTATAAATGGATACTACCCAGAAAAACACTAAACCCACCCAAAACAATAAACCCACCCGAAAGAATAATCACATCTGAAATAATAAACCCCCAAATCGATTTTGAACCTCACGAACCCTAAAAATTAGAAACCAGAAATCAAGTGTAGTAAATCGAAATCAAGTGTAGTGGAGTGAGGTGGAGAAAAACCGAGAATGGAGATAGCTGAGTGGAACGAGGTACCTGAATTTCGCGAGGAATTTCGTGAAGCGGATTCCGACGGAGAAGATCGACGTGAACGAAACGATTTTAACATCGAGAGAGCTGTAATGGATTTCGTTGATGAAGATCCTGTTCGTCACAACATCTATCCTGAGACAGATGATGAAGACGACAAAGTGCAACAGACAATTATAATTCAAAGGAGGCGCACAGGGTTGGAAAGAGGTGATGGGAACTTGTATGAAGGTCAAATTTTCTTCAGTGGAATAGCGTTTAAGGAAGCCGTCCTTGACTACGCTCTGAAAACAGGCCGAAACATCTCTCAGAAAAGGTGGGATAAAGACAAACTCACCTTCAAATGTGAAGGAAAAAATGAAGAAGAAACTTGTGATTGGAGGATTTACTGTTCCACGACAGGGAAGACTTTGAAGTGGCAAGTGAAAGTTTTCAATAGTGTGCATAGCTGTGTTCCAAATGGACGTGTTGAGATGGTAAAAGTTTCTGTGATTGCTCGTCTATTCGTTGATAAGATTAGAGAGGAGCCTGAATATTTTATGCCTATGAAAATCGAAGAGTTAGTGTTGGAGAAATGGAATATCAGTGTGTCAAGGTCTCAGTGTCAAGCTGCTAGAAACAAAGCGATTAGATGGATTCAGAGAGAGTATGATGAGCAATTTGCACGTCTTCGGGATTACGGTCGTGAGATTCTAGACTCCAACAAAGGATCCACTGTGGTGATTGAATGTCTGCAAAACGAAAAAGGTTTAGATGTATTCAACAGGTTTTATGTATGTTTTGATGTGCTTAGGAAAACCTGGAAAAAGACTTGTAGGCCGCTTATAGGACTTGATGGATGCCACTTAAGATCGAGGAAAAAAGGTCAGATATTGGTTGCTATGGGTCGAGATACGGATAATGCTATTTATCCAATAGCATGGGCGGTGGTGCAATCTGAAACCAAAGACAATTGGTTGTGGTTTGTGAAGAATATCAAAGCCGATTTGGATTTAGGAGATGGCGATGGATATATAATGGTCTCAGATAGGCATAGGGTAAATGTGTTTGATTTTGGTGATGGTGTTTACACTTATTTCTAGTCACTATTAATCGTCGGTTGTGTTTGATCTGGTTTTTTTTTTCAGGGACTAATAGCAGCTGTTCAACTAGAGCTTCCACTTATCGAGCATAGGAATTGTGTGAGGCACATCTATGCTAACTTGAGAGCATTGAATGGAAAAAGGCCAGAGATGAAGAAGCTGATTTGGCGTCTTGCATGGAGCTACAACAAAGCAGAATTTGAAGAGAATAAAGATAAGATTTCCTGCTATGACTCAGTGGTGTTTGTGAGTGTGATGAAGACTAAACCAGAAACTTGGTGTAGAGCCTTCTACAAGTTAGGCCACTACTGTGAAGATGTGGAAAATAACTCGACGGAGTCATGGAATGCTTCTATCGTAAAAGCCAGAGACAAACCATTTGTGCCGATGCTAGAGACAATTGCAAGGTTAGCGATGGTTCGTATTGCCAAAAGAGGTTTTATATCTTTGAACTGGAAAAGTAAGTGCACACCGTATGTTATTGACTACCTAGCAGAAGAGTATGAGACAGCTAAAGATTGTACGGTTAATATATCTACAAATTACACATATGATGTTAGAGCTAGTGGATGTTCTTACCGTGTGCGCATGCAAGATAGAACTTGTACTTGCAGGAGATGGGAGATCACAGGCATTCCTTGTGAGCATGCCTACGCTGTGATTATCAAGAAGAACCTTGACGCTGAGGATTTTGTGTGCCACTGGTTTATGACCGCAATGTGGAGGAAGACATATACTGATGGGATAGTTCCATTGAGGGGAGCAAGGTTTTGGCCTGTAGGAGAAGAACCATCGGTGCATATGCCTCCGTCGCCACTACATCCTGGTCGAAAGAAAGGAGAAACATATAGAGTTAGTAAGAAGGAGAAACAAAGGAAAAAAGGGAAAAATGAATCTCCTGTGAAGAAGGCACCAGTACTTTTAAAGAGGGTAATGCATTGTAAAATCTGTGGTTTAGCTAATCACAACTCAAGATTTCATAAGAAGAAAGGCAAACAGGTTTGTCTCTTGATTTTTATGCATAATGAGAATAGATGATAGCTTTATATAGATAACGTATCTGTTTGCATTTTTGGCTCATCTTGCTTCATATATATCTGTTTAAGGTGATTGGTTTTGTGTTTATAACTAAGTTCTGGTTTTGTGGTTGTAATAGGGTGCTGTAGGTGAATCTTCTCAGGCTGAACCTTCTCAAGGCGCTCTCACACAGCTTGTGGACTGATCTGTTTTATGAGCTTATCAACGCATTTCTCAGATGGATGTTTTTTGGGTTTAAGAAGCTATTTGCTTTGTTGGTTTTTGTCTATGTGAAAGCTTCTTAAAGACAGTTGGATTTTTTTTATGTCTTTTGAATGATTCTAATGTTATTGATTAGACAAACCAGATTTTATTTAAAAACAACGTGCAACAAACAACACTGATGTCTTGTGGGATTTTTTTGAATGATCCCATAACATAAATGACACAACGACACAGCAACACAACGACACAGCAACACAACAAACTCAACCGACTAGTTTACTGCAACAAACAATGACCAGACACCCAAAACAAACAACAGCCATCATTTTCTTCAAGTTCGATTTGGTTTCAAGAAGTGCTTCTTCCACTTTCTCAAATATCTCTTGCTCTAGTTTCATTTGCATCTTCTCAAACATCATCTTCTCAAGCTCCATTCGTTCTCTGCATATTTGCTTTAACTCATCTTCAAGTCTTCCTGCTCGAGAACCCAATGCCTCTATCTCATTTAGCAAAGCCTCGTCCACCCACTTGAAATCGTGCTTATCATTTGTAAGCTACAACCATTCCAACATTCATAGCAATGGGATTTAAGAAAGAGAAAACCAACTTAAATTTGAAAACCAAAAACGAAATACATTGCATTTACCTTCTGTGCGACAGCATAAGCACACCGATAATATCTCCGGTACGGATTCGCATCGGATTTGGAGATCTTTGCCACAATTTGATCGCCACACCAACATCTCCTCGGTACGCCGATACCTCTTCCTCGAGTTCCAGAATATGATGTTCCACTGGAAGCTCCGGATTCATGGCTCATCTTCTTCAACGATGAATAGGGATGTATCGCAGGTCTAGTTGGTACGAAAAATAAGATTTTAGGGTTCTTATGCTTTCAAAATCGATTTGGGGGTTTTAGGTGTTCATCGGGATATATGGCGGGTCTTTTAGCTGGGTTTAGAGTCGGGTCGTGTAACCAAAGCGGTTTCATTTCGGCGGTTAAGAATTATGGTTTACGATTGAAGTTACAAACCGAGTGAAACCGATAGCAAATAAAAAAACCACGTCTGTGGGGAAATAGAATTGGAAGTTTCATTTGATGGGGATTTAGAACGAGCCTCAAACTTGAGGGGGTTGTATTATTATACGAAAGTATTTAGGGGGGAATAGATCGAGTTTCCAAAAAAATTTATTGTAGTCAAAAACAGAAAATGCAGAAAAAGATAATGGAAGTGGAGAGTCAAGTAATAGGGATAATGAAATATACTATAAATCTATGCATCTTTAAGAGTAAGTATGCTTTATTTTTATAATTCTTACATTATAAGCGTTATACATAATTATCGTTTACCAAGTATATAAAAATTTTAATAAAACTTTAGTTATAAAACTATATTTATATCATATTTAATTAAATTTGAGAAATTGCATTGTAGGACAATTAAAAGATTTATATAATTGATCAAAAAGTCTTCATATTTTAAAAAACTTATATTATAAAATATATCAAGTTTTATGAATCATAACTAAATGATATACAAATATTTTGGCACAGAGTTGACAAATTCTTCAAGATTTCATATTCAAAAAGTGTTGTTGAGTTTGCCACAATATCATTTCCTTTGTTACTCTATCGAGCCGACTTGGTCGTCACTCTTCTACCGTAAGACAAGTGTGTGTTTATTTTTATTTTCCATATAATATTTATGCGTAATTGTTTTTTACGAAAATTTTAGCATACGGTCTAAACACATACCGAATTTTTTAATTTTTTATTATCTTAAATGGAGCACTTGTAGAAAATTAATTTTATTTTTATTAAAGACACTTGTGAGGTCTCCAATATTCAGTAACTCCAAAATCCTCCTATGAGTTGTTTCTATAGGTTCACGATAATTAATACAAATTGAATTTAAATTCAAATAGAAGGATGTTTAACTTGAAAATCTAGATATAAAAATATAATTCTGGTTATTTTGTGAAACCTATTATCCCACTAATATTTCTGATCCAAGAATTTAATTAAAGTATGATGATGTTTTACAAAATATTTAAGATAAAAAAATTCACTTACAACATATTTAACAAGTTGTTCAACCGCATAAATAAAGTGGTTGGAAAGATCGCCACCCTATTTTAAAATTCCCAAAATAAAAATAAAATAAAATTATGAATTAGTTATTATGGTTGTTCATTATAAGACTCATATTATAGTAAGTTTATAATATTTTCATTTTTCTTATATTTTCAAGTTTAGTTTGCTCCCAAGTATTTCTATATTTATACATTATTCATGGAATAGGACATCAATTTCCTCCTTTTTTAGCTCTCTCTTTTATTCGCTACACGTTATCCACATGATAGTCTCTCAATCTATTTATTCTTACTCCAAACATATTCTTACACCAAAAATATAAATATCAAATATTTTTTTTATCTTAAATAGAGCACTTATAGAAAATTACTTTGTTTTTGTTAAAGACACTTGTGAGTTCTACAATATTCATTAACTCCAAAATCCTCATATGAGTTGTTTCTATAGTTTCACGATAATTAATACAAATTAAATTTAAGTTCAAATAGAAGGATGTTTAACTTGTAAATCTAGATATAAAAATTTAATTTGGTTATTTTGTGAAACATATTATCCCACTAATATTTCTAATCCAAGAATTCAAATGAAGTATGATGATATTTTAAAAAATATTTAAGATCAAAAAATTCACTTACAACATATTTAATAAGTCGTTCAACCGCATAAATAAAGTGGTTGGAAAGATCGCCAGCCCATTTTAAAATTCCCAAAATCAAAACAAAATTATGAATTAGTTATTATGGTTGTTCATTATAAGACTCATATTATAGTAAGTTATAATATTTTCATTTTTCTTATTTTTCAAGTTTAATTTGCTCCCCAAGTATTTGTATATTTATACATTATTCGTGGAATAGGACATCAATTTTCTCTTTCTCTTAGCTCTCTCTTTTATTCGCTACACTTTATCCACATGATAGTCTCTCAATCTATTTATTCTTACACCAAATATATAAATATTTAATTTATGTTTATGGATATATTATTCTATGATGATAAATGCCTTTTTTGAAAATGATGGTTATGTTAGGCTATGCCTTCGCGATCATGATTTTATTGTAGATTCGCTTAAATCAATTTTTGGGTGGAACAAAACAAACACTAAAATTGAAAAAAAAATAGATGTACTATTCACACATAGAAAATAATTATCTTCTTCTGAGGTGTATCATAATTGGATGTAGAAAGACTATTTTTAAATTGACAAATCCCTGGTATTTTATTAAACGATTTATGGAATTATACAAAAAATGAGGCACACCAAATGCCTTAAAATCACCATTGAAATATAGTCATATTATGCTAGACATACATAGAAGCTTACACTATTACTAGGATGGAATATGATTGGAAGTTTAAACCAGGTATACAATATAGCAAATCTTTGTGTCTTATATATATAATGATGGTGGTAAGAGTAAAAAAGAGTGGTGGAGGTAAAAGTGATGAAGAAAAATATGGTAGAACATTGTAAGTTAGATATAAATGAAAGTATAAAATAATATTAGATTTGAATAAAAAGAAATCAGACATTAATCTAAAACCTAGCATGTGGGCATCCGGAAGAATCTCTTTTAGTATGATATTGTCTGCTTTCAATTCAAGTGCTCAAGCTCGCACAGAATCATATGATACCCAAACTCTCCGTTTGTGATCCATCCCAAAAGGCTTATTACTCAGTATATCACTGGACTTAACTTATATATTAAACCATTACTATCTAGATTTCTGATGTAAAACTTGGATTGATATCCTAACACAACACCTTAACACCAAACTCAAATCATATGATACCATAACAACATAATATCAGGTTTGAATCATAACATTGCGCAAAACAACAAAAGAACAGGAGTCATCATATTTTCAAGTCATAAATAATGAACAAATACAAAAAAATCAAGAAAAGTGGATTTTTTGAAATATGACTGCTCTCAAGATCAACTGCTCCACTAGTTAGAGGCTTTCCCTCTGATGAATTGGGATGATAATTGATGTTGATATATATTTATTTTTCAGTTAGCATTCATATGATATTGGTTTGGAGTCATTTGGAGATGTTCTTAGGAGTATGATCCCAAACTACTGAAGACATGTCTGTATGGCTTGCAAATGAAGCAAGCACAGAACAATATTAGCCACCAGCCGATAATGCATTGGACCAGAGCTTCGACATCCATCAGATACACCACCATTATTCAAGTGCATCAACCCGAGTTCTTGGTCGATATCAAACACCTTTGAATGCAAATTCTTTTTTTTTTAACCAAAACTAAACCCTAGTTGACCCTAAACCTATAGATACCAACTTAGCTACTTCCCAGAAATGAACACAGCCATAATTTAGCAACCCCAATTATACTTTTTATAATTTGGGTTAGTTCAAGAGCTTCTCAGGAGAAAATCTTTTGTATATCTAATGAACTTTATCATTACTTGCTCGCTTTAATGCATGGTTTCATTCTACAATAACCAACAATAACTTGCTTTTCTATCTCCAAAGAAGATTTTTGAACTGTCTTATTTCTTATTTAAGCTTTACCTAGTGTCCAAAAGAATATTCACTTCACTTAGAGGTTTTTGAAACCTTATACAATTGCCTGATCAAATAGTTTGTGGATCAGGCAGATTCACCCATGCACCTACTTTGGCTATCTGGGTCTATTTATTGAAAGTTGTTTGTTTTTTTTGATTTACTTGATGTGAGAAACATATATGACATGCAGACGATACAGTGAACTATTCAAAAGTTATTACAGGCATTCTTAGCTGCCCATCAAACATTATCCATACATCTGTAACATAACTATTCAATACTATAGGTGGAGCTTTATCTAGTTTAGTGATTTAAGTTCGAGAACTAAACTTAACCATCTGTCTGACTGATTATCTGATTTGCAATTTATGTTTCGTTAAAACTAACCCAAGGCTTACCATTTCCATCCATCAAACTTACATTGTTTGCTTAACTTTTAAGTTTTTAATTAATTTATAAATCCAAGAGCTTTCATCTGTCTTTGCTTTACTTTACTTTTTGCATTCTTGTTGTATATCACTTCTATACTATTAAAAGGGAAGAACTTTTAATCTTTGTTGCCAAACATTCATATATATATATTTTTTTATAAAAATTGTTTATCTTAATCAACCAATCTAAAGTTTCAAATATTCAAAATTAGTTTATAATTATATTATACAGAATATACTGGAGAGTGTTAGACTTATGTTTTTAGAATTGCAGTCCTATGTGTATTAATTTTTTAAATGCAAGATATCTATACCATTTAAAAAGATACAAACTTTATATTTCTGTGTCCAAAAAGAAACAAATCTATACAATTAAAAGAGAGCTATTTTAGTGATTTTTGCCATATACTCTCTATTTTCTTTTTTTAAAAAAACAATCATTTAGAAAAAAATATTACATTGACCCAGATTGATGTAGTATTAATTGAAAAAGAGTATTTTATTTTATACTAAAAACTTATATTTTAAATAAATATATCTAAAATAGACAAATATCATACAAATATCGATGGAGTTCTGGTAGGGAACAAATACAATTGGAAAAGAATCAAAAAATAAAAGAAAAAAAAATAAATCACATGTGGCTTTTATTTTTTTTCTGCAGGTGAGATGTTTTTGTCTTTCATTGGATATATATATATATATATATATATGAGAGAAGTTCAGTGAGTTTTAACATCATGCATTTATAAAATCAGACAACATTTCTTTTCAATTTCAGTATATCACTCTTCCAATTACAAATTTTGGAGAAATGATAATCAGAAACTTCCAAGATATTTTGTTAGCTTTATTACTTGATTCTCCATTTTCCATTATTTACTGGTCTTGCCTACAATAATTGATGAAAAAAAAGTACCAATCTAAAAAAATTTATTGTAGTCAAAAACAGAAAATGCAGAAAAAGATAATGGAAATGTAGAGTCAAGTAATAGGGCTAATGAAATATACTACAAATCTATGCATCTTTAAGAGTAAGTATGCTTTATTTTTATAATCCTTATAGTATGCTTTATTTTTATAATTCTTATATTATAAGCGTTATACGTAATTATCGTTTATCATATTATGCTAGACATACATAGAAGCTTACACTATTATTAGGATGGAATATGATTGGAAGTTTAAACCAGGTATACAATATAGCAAATCTTTGTGTCTTATATATATAATGATGGTGGTAAGAGTGAAAAAGAGTGGTGGAGGTAAGAGTGATGAAGAAAAATATGGTAGAACATTGTAAGTTAGATATATATGAAAGTATAAAATAATATTAGCTTTGAATAAAAAGAAATCAAATATTAATCTAAAACCTAACATGTGGGCATCCGGAAGACTCTCTTTTAGTATGATACTGTCTGCTTTCAATTCAAGTGCTCAAGATCGCACAGAATCATATGATACCCAAGCTCTCCGTTTGTGATCCATCCCAAAAGGCTTATTACTCAGTATATCATTGGACTTAACTTATATATATTAAACCATTACTATCTAGATTTCTGATGTAAAACTTGGATTGATATCCTAACATTGCGCAAAACAACAAAAAAACAGGAGCCATCATGTTTTCAAGTTATAAATAATGATCAAATACCAAAAAATCAAGAAAACTGGATTTTTTGAAATATGACTGCTCTCAAGATCAACGGCTCCACTAGTTAGAGGCCTTTCCTCTGATGAATTGGGAAGATAATTGATGTTGAGATATATATATATATATTTTTGATATAATATATATATATATATATATATATATATTCAGTTAGCATTCATATGAAATTTTTTTGGAGTCATTTGGAGATGTTCTTAGGAATATGATCCCAAACTACTGAAAACATGTCTGTATGGCTTGTAAATGAAGCAAGCACTGAACAATATTTGCCACCAGCCAATAATGCATTGGAGAGCTTCTACATCCATCAGATACACCACCATTGTTCAAGTGCATCAACCCGTGTTCTTAGTCGAGATCAAACATCTTTGAATGCAAATTCCTTTTTTAACCCAAACTAAACCTAGTTGACCCTAAAGCTATTGATACCTACTTAGATACTTCCCAAAAATGAACACAGCCATAATTTATAACAACCACAATTATACTTTCATAATTTTTTGTTAATTCAAGAGCTTCTCGGGAGAAAATCTTTTGTAAGTCTAATGAACTTTACCATTACTTGCTCTGTTTAATGCATGGTTTCATTCTACAATAACCAAATTAGCAAAGTTTATTTGTTGCAAAACATAGTGGTCAAAGCCACGAAAGTGGAAAGACTATAAATTCATGTTTTGTATTCAAGATGGTTTTTACTTAAATCCCTAACATATCATCTATCTCGGGAGATAATCTTGCGGTTGTATCTCCATAGAAGATTTTGAACCGTCTTATTTCTTATTTAAGCTTTAGCTAGTGTCCAAAAGAATATCCACTTCACTTAGAGGTTTTCAAAACTTCATACAACTGCCGGGTCAAATAGTATGTGGATCAGGCGGATTCACCCATGCACCTATTTTGGCTATTTGGGTCTATTTATTGAAAGTTGTTTGACCTTATTGATTTACTTGATGTGAGAAACATATATGACATGCAGACGATACAGTGAACTATTCAAAAGTTATCAAAGCATTTTTAGCTGCCTATCAAACATTATTCATACATCTGTAACATAACTATTCAATACTCTAGGTGAAGCTTTATCTAGTTTAGTGATTTAAGTTCGAGAACTAAACTTAACCATCTGCCTGCCTGATTATCTGATTTGCAATTTATGTTTCGTTAAAACTAACCCAAGGCTTACCATTTCCATCCATCAAGCTTACATTGTTTGCTTAACTTTTAAGTTTTTAATTAATTTATAAATCCAAGAGCTTTCATCTGTCTTTGCTTTACTTTACTTTTTTTGCATTCTTGTTGTGTATCACTTATATACTATTAAAACGGAAGAACTTTTAATCTTTGTTGCCAAACACTCATATTTTATTTTTTTTAAAAAATTGTTTATCTTAAACAACCAATCTAAAGTTTCAAATATTCAAAATTTATTTATAATTATATCATACAGAATATGCTGGAGAGTGTTAGACTTATGTTTTTAGAATTGCAGTCCTATGTGTATTACTTTTTTAAAACATGCAAGATATCTATACCATTTAAGAAGATACAAACTTTATTTTTCTGTGTCCAAAAGAAACAAATCTATACAATTAAAAGGGAGTTATTTTAGTCTTTCTTGCCATATACTCTCTATTTTCTTTAAAAAAAACAATTATTTGGAAAAAATATTACATTGACCCAGATTGATGTAGTATTAATTGAAAAAGAGAATTTTATTTTATATTAAAAAATTATATGTAAAATAAATATATTTAAAATAGACAAATATCATACAAATATGGATGGAGTTCTGGTAGGGAACAAATACAATTGGAAAAGAATTAAAAAATAAAAGAAAAACAAAATAAAATCTCATGTGGCTTTTATTTCTTTTTGCAGGTGAGATGTTTCTGTCTTCCATGGAATATATATATCTAGAAGTTCCTGATTATTATATATATTATGAGAGAAGTTCTGTGAGTTTTATCATCATGCATTTATAAAATCATACAACATTTCTTTTCAATTTCAGTATATCACTCTTCCAATTACAAATTTTGGGGAAATGATAATCAGAAACTTCCAAGATATTTTGTTAGCTTTATTACTTGATTCTCCATTTTCCATTATTTACTGGTCTTGCCTACAATCATTGATTAAAAAAAAGTTCCAATCTAAAAAAATTTATTGTAGTCCAAAACAGAAAATGCAGAAAAAGATAATGGAAATGGAGAGTCAAGTAATAGGGCTAATGAAATATACTATAAATCTATGCTTCTTTAAGAGTAAGTATGCTTTATTTTTATAATTCTTACATTATAAGCGTTATACATAATTATCGTTTACCAAGTATATACAAATATATCAAGTTTTTTTTTTATGAATCATAACTAAATGATATACAAACATTTCGGCACAGAGTTGACAAATACTTCAAGATGTTCATATTCAAAAAGTGTTGTTGAGTTTGCCACAATATCATTTCCATTGTTACTCTATCGAGTCGGCTTGGTCGTTACTCTTCTACCATAAGACAAGTGTGTGTTTATTTTTATTTTCCATATAATATTTATGCGTAATTATTTTTTACAAAAATTTCAGCATACGGTCTACACACATACCGAATTTTTTAATTTTTTTTTTATCTTAAATAGAGCACTTATAGAAAATTAATTTGTTTTTATTAAAGACACTTGTGAGTTTTCCAATATTCAGTAACTCCAAAATCCTCCTATGAGTTGTTTCTATAGGTTCACGATAATTAATACAAATTTAATTTAAATTCAAATAGAAGGATGTTTAACTTGTAATTCTAGATATAAAAATATAATTCTGGTTATTTTGTGAAACATATTATCCCACTAATATTTCTGATCCAAGAATTCAAATAAAGTATGATGATGTTTTACAAAATATTTAAGATAAAAAATTCACTTACAACATATTTAACAAGTTGTTCAACCGCATAAATAAAGTGGTTGGAAAGATCGCCACCCTATTTTATATTTCCCAAAATCAAAAACAAAATTATGAATTAGTTATTATGGCTGTTCATTATAAGACTCATATTATAGTAAGTTTATAATATTTTTCATTTTTCTTATTTTTCAAGTTTAATTTTCTCCCCAAGTATTTGTATATATATACTCGCTATCAATTTATAAGAGAATTCGTCGAAAGTGGACAAATAGAGGTTGAACATATTCCCGGGAATGAACAGAAGGCAGACATTTTGACAAAGGCTCTTGGAAGGATTAAATTCAAAGAGATGAGAGATCTCATTGGAGTTGAAGATGTGTCTAAGGTAACTTCAAGCTTAAAGGGGAGAATGTTGACTTAAGCTTGAAGTTAACATTCTAGAAGTTAGTATTTCCTATTAGGATTAGAATTATGTTTAGGAGTTATCTAAACATCTTTAGGAGTTATCTAAATATCTTTAGGAGTTATCTATAGAAAAAGGAAATATATAATCCTATTAGGAAGAGGTTTTATTCTACATATAAGGAGATGCAAAAGTGTTGCATAACTTATGAGAAGGTTTTGAGAGCTTAAGTTTTGAGAGATTTTCTTAAGCTAATAAAGAGAGTTATTCTTTATATTGAGTTCTTAATCTATCTTGAGTTCTATAATTTCTATAGAGCAAGCTGGTGGGGTTGATGCTCTGACGGTAAATTCTCAGCATTAATTGATTTGTTTCTATAGTTTGCATTTAGAATTAAATCACATAAGCTTTTTGTTTTTGTTTTTATGTGGTGCTAAATTTTGTAGGATATCTTCTACGTTTTACTCTGTTTATCATTTTTTTTTGATTTGTCTCAAGTCGTATCGCTATCCTTAATACGTTTAGATGTTAAAAAAGGTTTTTAATCAATTAAGATATGAAGGTAATATTCATTTAGAAATTCAGATCAAGGTAAAATATTCAATTTTCAGTTTTTAGCAATTGGCATTTACGATATCATGAATTATAAGAAAACTTGAATCTTAAGTGCTGAAATATAATAATTAATTATTTGACATGGCACTTATTCGATAAAAGACAATAAACTCAATGAATTAAATATGATTCAATAACTATGCCATAAGGCCAATGATTATTTTATCAGGATTAAAATTTCTTTTATAAACCACCAGCTTCTAGGCGAGAAATTATTATGGGTATTAACAAAGTGATATAAATGAGAAACCATGGCCAATGAACAAAACAATAAACAAACGACTATAATTTGATAAGCATAAGTCATGTTTAATTATTGTGATTAATTTAAGAATTTTTTTTAATCAAGCTATAAATAAATCTATGGCACAAAAACATGATCGATAGCAAAGTATGGTTTTTTCAGAAAGATAATTAGCGATCATAAAAACCCTAATTGATTTAAATTACCAGTTCAAAATCATTTTTTTTATATAGCAAAATCTAAGATATCTAATGACTTTTGAAAAAACTTTAAATCAGAGATACAAAGATCAGACAATCAATAATTATTATCCTAAATATAAATACTGATTACCATCCCTTTTATAAATATAATTGGAGGACACATAATTTACCATATGATTATATAATCATGGAGCCATAGCCTACCATAACGATTGATTGGGGAAAAAGGTAATATTTATCATCCCGAAATAATATAAACATAAACAAAAATTAAATATCACCTTTCAATGGAAGAACGAAGAGAGACTATCATGCTGATAACATATGTTGTGAATAAGAAAGAGAGAGAAGAAAAGAGAGAAACCATGAATAATGAGAGGTATATATAGTATTACAAAGATTTGGAGAGGAAAGTAAAATCTAAAGAATAAGGAAATAAAGAATATTTTAAACCTCTTCTAATAGTGGGCATTCACATAATTATTCATAGTAACTATATAAAAGTAGGCCAACTCTCTCCAGCAGTCTGCCACGTCAGCGCTGGAGAGAGTACCACACGTCTCTTCAAAAATTTGATGCTCGCGCACTTTGTTATCAACTCATGCCTTCTAGTATTCTTCGTTAAAGTTTTGAAATTACTTCGACATTTATTCTCCATCGCTTCTTCATCCCTTCCCTCAATCATACGAAAATCAGTTCGCTTTACTTTTGTCATCCTAGCATTCTTACTAGAAAATCTACCAGGAGAAAGATCAACACAAATGAGTGCGAGATTGGGTCTTCTTGGCTTTGCCTCTCTTCCATGGAAACCACTAGCAAGGCAATCTGCTTAGTCTATAGAAATCGCTTGTTTCTTCGATTCGATCAATCAACCAACTGCTAAAGTATTTCTTGCATTCATTCTCCATTTTAACGAAACCTTGTATCATCCATTCTGGGTTCACAACGAATGCACCGATCATGGTGATTTTATTGATCAATTTCGAGTATTTTTGTTCCCAAGGACTGAGTATGACAGATAATCTAACATTTATCTCGAAGGCCGTCGATTTCAGGTTGACTATGCCAGTGAGGCCATTAAGGTAACTTCTCAATTGTTGTAGCCACTGAAGCCATTTAGGCTGTCTATTTCAGGGGTTTTCCTTTGTTGAGGAAGAGCGAGAATCAAACTTAGAGTTTTTTAAATTTTTTGTTTCTTAGCTATATCTGGTGTTAGTAATGTACTATGTTGGGACATATGTTGATTGGGTGTGTGCACTTTTGTATCCATTGATTCTCGATGCTTTTGAATTGTTGCAGCTTGGTTCTACTGCAGTTGACGTAAAGACAAAAGAAGGAGTTGTTCTTGAAGTCGAGAAGCCAATCACATCGCCCTTGATGATAAATTTCTCCTTTACCATCAAGTCACAAAGAGGAAATTTACCATCAAGGAGTTGTTTTTGTCTTTCTATTGAGTGATGTTGTTAAGCACTGCACTTGTTCATTAACGACTGATTATATTAAACACACAAATTACTTATAATAATAATGGGACCAGAATATGTTTAAAATAATTTATTCTTTACCCGAAATATATAAAACTTGAGAGTAATATGCCACAATATAATTTTAAGTTGCATCTATTTATGCCAGTAAGGTATGAGATGTATATTACACTAATTTTGAGAACTAATTCAAAATATTTCATTTGGAGTGACAGCAAATTCAAATCATAATATTCACATATAAATCGGGAATCTATTTATTTTTGTTATAGTTTCAGATATGATATATTAATTATAGGAACTAATTTAACTATCTTACAAAAATAATCATGGTAGAATATGCTTCCATCAATTTTTTGATATGTTTATATTTTAAATTGATTTATACTAAACCTACCATTCTAAATATCCTCTTAAATCTTAAAAATCGTTCGAAATTTTGAAGTTCATACCTCTATAGTTTAATGGGAATCTAACGTCAATAAATAAAAATATATACTTCCATGTAGTGCTCAAAAGTATCTCCATAGTAATCTTAAAAAAACATATTTCAATAGATATTAACATTGAATATAGCAACTTCAATAACTACTTTACCAGAAAGATACTCCAGCGGTGAAGATACTACAATTAGCTTTATTTGAGGCAGAAAGTTGGAGGATAGCAAATCAAAAAGAATGCGAAGATGAGATCGAGGTTCCACAGTATCATGACACCTCTAGTACCCAGCCCTTGGTACTTTGAATCCCAACTTGTCAAATCTATGCCTCTTGGATCGATCATGAACCAGTGAGTGGACTAGGGTAGAGCCATACGGATGCCATGGGACAAGGGATTTTCGGACTCCGAGGCTGTCGAAGAAGTCTCTCAGCACTACATGCGGAGATGGATGCTCTTCTTTGGGCTATGCTATGCCTAAGAAACAAACTCTTTTCTTCGATTCTTATCAAGACATATTGCTCCAATTTAGTAACAATGACTGAGTACCCGATAGACTGGCCGACCTTCACATCAGAATTAGACGCTTTTCAGCATATTCGAGAGACTTTTGAGGCCTTCAACATCATCCATATCCCCTGAGCTTTAACCGTTCGAGCTGATTCTCTTCCTAAAGAGGTGCGGTCGCGTGGTATCTTGTTCTCCCATATAAGTCATACAGAATCGGTAGGGATGACTCCACATAACCATCATCTTATCGATCAAGACTTGACTTAAGCAGATGGGTAGTCGACAAAAAAGAAAAAAGATAGGAAACCATGTCTTAAATATGATTTGAAACTAAAGTACCTTTATTTCTAGCACAATGGAAAAAGAAAGATCCCACGACCCAACTTATTGAGGGAATAATATTCACTTGTCATGGGCTCGGTATCAACCAATTCTTACCACGGTAACCTCTCCAGATTTTCACTTTAGTTTATCCATAGTTTCAAATGCTTATAAATCTAATCATCAAAATGAATGCAGTAGTTTGCCTTATCGGCAGAGCCGTGCTTTATATATGTCAAAAAGGGCATTTACCTTAGGCCACCAAATTTATTTCTTATTTTAAGGGCATATGTTCTTTTAAATTTATCCAAATATATAAATTAAATGATTTTGTTTGTTATGTATAGTAAAAAAATATTATGTATATATATATATTTTTTTTTTGTCAAAAGGATTGCATTTCATTCATTTAGGTCGGCCCACTAGAAGCCCGCGGCCCCGAAAAAGCCTTGTTACACGATTTTGCTAGAGTATCTGCCAAATAATTGGCTTCACGAGGAATAAATTGGAAATTGATTACATCAAAACGAGCTTGCAATCTATCGATATCCTGAAGGATGCCATAGATCTCGGTCATACTCCTCTTCATAGTGATGCATTTTACCAGTGTGTCGGAATCTGAAGCCATGCAGAGACGGTTCAGGCTTAGATCTGAAGCGATTTGGAGGGCCTTTCGCATGGCTAGTGCTTCGGCCACCAGTGGAGATCCCACCGATGCATGTGCTTCTGATCCTTGGTTCAGGATGTTTCCGGTCTCATCCTTGAAGACCCATCCCAGCCCCGCCGTGAGAGATGCACAATTCCATGAACCATCAACAAAACAACGGATCGAGTTTCTCATGAATGAAGGTCTCCATGATCTTCTCACCGAGCCAGATAAGTCTCTTTTCTCTGGTTGTTCTAGTTGCCACTCCCTTGCTCCTTTGAGAATAATTGAGACTGTTTCTAATGGGTTAAAGTTCCTCTCATTGAAGACTCTTTTGTTCCTTGATGTCCAGATACTCCATAGTACCCAGGGGTATAGGGGGCCTCTCGCGATTCCTGTAGGGGGGAGGCATGTGAGAGATCGCAAGCTTCGGATTCCTGCTTTGATGTCGACGACCTGGGATATGTTGATTGTGTTGCTAAACGGAATCAGGTTCCAGACATCAGTCGCAAAAGGGCATTGGAAAAATAGATGAAGTTCAGATTCCGGTGCTCCGCAGTGGATGCAGGATGATGTCAGGATGACCTTTCGCTTGACTAAGTTGTTTCCCAGCGGTAATGCTCCTTTCACTAGCTTCCATAAAAATAGTTTAAGTTTCTCAGAGCAGGCTTCATGCCAAATTTCCTTTCTCCAGTCAAAGCCCTCGTGGTTGTTTGGTTGGGGGGCATTTATGATCGCTGTGGATTCTACGGAGTGGTAGCCCGATCTGGTCGTGTAGATGCCGGATGATTGTGGCGTCCAGATGAGTTTGTCATCTACGTCAGTGTGGCTTATTTTGATGCACATGATCTCCTCTTCAAATTGTGGTAAGATTTCCTTGATCATAGCAATATTCCACTCCTTAGTATTCTCCACAATCAAGTCCGAAACTTTCATGTTATAGACATGTGCAGGGGCAGGGCCAATGGGCTTGCAGATTGAAGACGTGGATATCCAATTCTCCTCCCACACACTTGTTGTCTTGCCATTCCCGATTGCCTTCCCCAATTTCTTTTTTAGTAAGTCCCTTCCCACTAGCACTCCTTTCCATCCATGCGATGATATATCAGGGTTTGGGGCATCAAGAAAGGTTTTATCCATGAAGTATTTCCCTTTTAGGATACGGTGGAGCAGGCTCTCTAGGTTCATGAGGATTCTCCAGCTCAAGTTTGCCAGCATCGCATCATTGAAGGTTTGTATATCTCTGAACCCCAGTCCTCCATCTCTTTTACTTTTTGTTAGCTTGTGCCAAGCAATCCAACACATCTTTTTTGTGTCTGGATTAGCATCCCACCAGAATCTTGTTAACACTGATTGGATTCTTTGACAGAGGCTAACCGGTAGTTTGAAACAGGACATCGCATGAGTTGGCATCGAAGACAGGACCGACTTTAGGAGAACCATCTTCCCTGCACTTGATAGGGTTTTCGTTGATCTTGCGATAGCTTTCTGTCTAATCCGGTCCACAATGGAACTGAAAAGGTCCTTTTTCTTCCTTCCAAAATGCTCAGGTAATCCTAAATATTTGCCCACGCCTCCTTCATTTTCAATTCCCAAGATTTGCTTTGCTCTTGCTCGGACAGCTTGAGATGTTTTCCGTGAGAAAGAGATAGCTGACTTTTGGCAATTGATTTTCTGTCCTGATGCTTGCTCGTACTTTCGTAGGATGTTGACCAAGGCTGTGCAGCATTTTGTGCTTGACTTACAGAAGAACATGGTATCATCTGCGAACAGTAGATGGTTTATCATGGGGCTTCGTCTGGCTACTCTTATTCCAGTAAGTGTTCTTCTCCTCATTGCATTGAGGCAGAGCCCTGAGAGAACTTCTCCACAGATAATGAAAAGGTAAGGTGAAAGGGGATCACCTTATCTTATTCCTCTGCTTGGACAGATTTGTCCTTTTGGTGAGCCGTTTATAAGTACTGAGAATTTCACCGTAGATACACATTGCATAATCCACTGAATCCATGTTGAATGAAACCCCATTTGCTTTAAGACTTCATTGATAAAATCCCATTCTAGACGATCATATGCCTTAGTCATATCTGTTTTGACTGCCATAGCTCCTCTGATTTCTGCTTCTGAAGTTTTTAAAAAATGCAGGATTTCATGGGTGATAAGGACGTTGTCCGATATCATCCTGCCGGGGACAAAAGCTGATTGGTTTTCGGATATAATCGTGTGGAGGATTGGTCGCAATCGAGCTGTCAGGATTTTTGAGATGATTTTATAGTAGACGTTGCAAAGGGCAATCGGTCTGTAGTCTGCCACGGATAGCGGATTGCTGATCTTTGGTATGAGACATATATGGGTGTTATTGATGTCCTTTGGGAGCAAACCCGAGGTAAAGAAACTCCGAATCTCTTTGGTGATATCCGTTTTCATTAGATCCCAATGAGTATGAAAGAAACTCGCTGAGAAACCATCCGGGCCAGGAGCTTTGTCCGGGTGGATTCCAAAAAGGGCTGTTCTAATCTCTTCTTCATCTGGAATCTTGATTAGTTCCTCATTGGTTTCAGGAGAGATTCTCGTCTGGATGGCTTCCGAGACAATGTCCACACATCTTTCATTCGCAGATGAGAACAGGGAGTGAAAGTAGTCCGTTATTGTTTCTGACATTTGGTCATCCTCATAGACTGATACTCCTTCTTTGTTCTTGATAACAGATATGTTGTTCCTAGCTCTTCTGCCCCTTGTAGCAGCATGGAAATATCCACTATTCTTGTCACCGAGGCTTAGCCACAACTGGCGGCTTCGTTGTCTCCAGAACTCCTCCTCCGCTTGGTAAGCTCGCCGAAGATCATCGTTGATTTTATTTATTAGGTAGTCATCACAAACCGGACTTGACATTGCTGTCTCCAATTCGCCCTTCTTTTGTGTGATGATCTTCTGGCTATTGACATAATGCTCTTTTTTCCACTTGATGAGGCTTCTTCGGCAATGGCTGATTCGCTGGTCTACTGTGGCCGAAGGATAAGCCAGCCAGGTGCTCTCAATCAATTGTTTTACTTCCGTGTTGTTTTGCAGACTTCTATCATATCTGAAAGTTCCTCTTCTACGGTTTGAAGGTGCGAAACTGGTGATGAGAGGCCTGTGATCTGACGCTTCGAAGGCTAGGTATTCACAGCTCGCGAGAGGGTATGCGCAGAACCAAGCACTGTTGGCCACCGATATGTCAAGTCTGCATTTTACATGGTGATTACTTCGATTCCCTCTCCATGATAAAAAGTTCCCAAAATGCTTAATGTCATATAGATCATTTTCAGACATGAACGAGCGAAACTCTACAAACGACTCCTCTGATCTAGGGGGCCCCCTTTTTTTCAGAGCTATTCACCATATCATTAAAATCTCCGGTTAGTATCCATGGTGCATCTCTGCTTAGGCCTGTAGTCGTTATTCTTTGCCATACTTCCTTCCTTTTTTTCTTTTCCGGGTGGCCATATACAAAAGTTGCATATAGAAGTTGTCCTTTGTGTTTGATGGTGGTGTCAATGAAGTTCTCACAACTGGATATCACTTGCAGGTCGATCTCTTTTTTCCATAACAACGCCAGTCCGCCGCATCTGGGAGAGATTGGTGGGACTGTGAAGTGCTTATCGTAATCCAAGGGTTGAAGCTCTGTGAGGACAAAAGGGTCAGGATTTTTTGTCTCCATGAGGAATAAGATGTCCGGGAAGTCAAACTTGCGCTTGATTTCCTTGAGTCTATGAACTGTCCAAGGGTTCCCCAGCCCTTGGCAGTTCCAGCTCGTAACTCTTAAGGAACGGGATTGGGTGGTTTGTGAAAATCCACCCTCTCCTTTGTGATTCTCGGAATAATTGTCACCTGAGCCCCTTGTTGGTGAGATCCCTTCCCTTTACTTGGTGGTATTCCTCTGCTCGAGCTTCCCCTGTGGTAAGTTGTTGTTCCATTCTCCTCATTGCGAGTGATGTTTAGAGCTTGTTTACGTCTTTTTGGTGATTGTTGAACTTGCATGACCCGACGTTTTTAAGAGCAAGCACCAGTAAGGATAGAGGGGCTGAAATGAGCTTTCTTTGCTCCTGGGGGTCTTCCCCGTTTCCTTGGAACAGGTACGACATTCATTTCATTAGTCGGTCCCAGTCTTTGAGAGACTGGGGTTCTCTCTTGTTGGTCTTGTTCTGACTGTGGATTCTGATCCTGGTTGTTTTGAGTTGCAAGTACAGATCTCACCATGTTGGCAGCAGTCTCTTCAAATTCCCCAGCCTCTTCAGCAAGTCTTACTCTTTCTCTTCGGGCAGCACTTTCAGTCGGGTCCTCACAATTAGCATATCTGATCATGACGTCCCTTAGTTCCCCGATGGCTTCTTCCATCGCCTGCTGGGGTAAGTCTTCTATAGGAGTAATTGGTATATCCACCAGCTGTTCATTGTTTTCCTGGACTCTCGAATTTTCCGATAGAGGGTTCATTTGTCTTACAGGCGATCTCGGTTTTTCCCTCCAGACTTGTCTTGCCACTTCTCTACCATGATTGGTTGAGTTGTTCCTCCCATAAGAATGATGATGGTACGAAGAGACAGATGAACCTCTTTGGTGGATACGGGAGTCAGGTCTGTAAGGTTCCCTTCTGTCGTTTTGGTTTCGATATGAACTCCGTGAATATGATTCGTTTCTGCGTGGTTCATAGGTGGAGTGCTCCAGGTTTTGGCGTCTTGGGGAGCTTCTCTCAGATGATCTTCTGCTGCGAATCGAGTTCTGGGATGCCTCTAAGGCCCTTGGATCAGATTCACGGGGTTTAGCAAATCCCATGTAGCTCCTTCCGTTTCTATCATTGCTTCGAGTAGGAATATATCTGCCATCCTCGATTGCTTCTTTAGGTCCAGGGGCCTTTATCTTTGGTGTTTTTGAATCATTCTTTGTCAAGGTAGGGCAGGACTCCTTTTCATGATCTAACCGGTTGCAAATTTTGCAGAATCTTCCCAACTTTTCATACACAAGGGTAGCAATAATCTCACTTCCATCAGGGAATTCGATGTGGGATTTCATGATAAGCGGCTGGAGTCCATTTACTTGGACTCGCATTCGTGCTGCTGACGGTGAGATGTCCAGGGTTTCAAGCAGACCAAGATCTTCTCCCACACCTCTGATTATTTCCGTGGTCCATAAGTGCACGGGGATTCCTTGGACTTTAATCCAGAAGGGTATCTGTGAGGGGAAGCTAGGAGATAAGGTGGGCTCCCATCTTTGGATTATGATCATCCACTGCGCAAAGTGGTAAGGTCTGTTGTCTAGAACGGTTTGGATATCTTCCTCGGAGGAGAATTGGAATTGAAAAAGTCCCTGTCCTAGGTCAGATCCCGTCGCTCTTGTTGAAGTTTTCAGCACATTTTTCCACAGATCTGAGAGGACCGGAATGAGTGACCACATTCTCTGTGCTTCCGGATTTGTGACTCTGCCGATTAGAGTGAGTGAGTGTCGTCTTATCAGGTTGGCGTTGTTTGGGATTTGGACTCTTACTCTCGATACTCTTGGCCTCAGGTTTGAGTCATCAGAATCCCTTTCCCTTCTCGAGTAGTTTGAGTGACTGCTGTTATTCACAACAGCTTTTCCTTTTTCGTGGTAGGAGATTCTGTGGGTCATTTTGCAAGGTTGTCGCCGGAGCTGGAGATGAAGGTTGGAAGCGAACAGATTTTTAAACGTTTATATGGTTCAGGGACGGATCCGAGATAGAGTAGAAGGATTCTCCTATTCCAGGCGAGAAGATTCAGAGGCCCGGAAGCATAGGTTTCTCCATGTAGATTTAGGCATGTTGAGACAGAGCTTTTGGGACAGAGAAGGCTGAGCCATGAGATGGAGAGTACTACCAGTAGAGAGAAAACGGACCCTCCGACGGAGGTCGGGGGCGGAACCCGGCGAAGCAAGACCAAAGGTGGTTTTGGTTATTTGAAAAACTTTCTATTTTTGGCAAAACCAGGTAGCAAAATGTCGTTGTCTGTTAAAACCAGGTAGCTTGAAACCTTCCAGAGAAACGTGTCTGAGAGAGTTTTTTACACATACTATATACGGATCTATTTCCTTTAGTTCCTCCTGTATATATATATATATATATATGAGGAACAACTATAACAAATATGTTATGATATTTAAAATTACATTTTGTTTAATAAAAACTATAATGTAGTATTAACAATAATTCAACTATATATAAAAATTTTAAATTTGAACATATAAAATAATAATATATTTTATAATTTGTCTTAGGCCTCTCTAAAGCTAGGCACGGCATTACTTATTGGTAAAATATCTCTGCATGATACATCAATTGGCTGAGACAACCAACAAGAACAGACAAGCAAAGTCAGTTTTCTTTTCTCAAATCTCTTCTTGGCATCGTCCATTAACTAAAACCATTTCCAATCCATCTCAAACCGTTTATGTACTCATCATTATCTACACAAGAAACTGTTAAACTGAAGCTAACGTTATAACAAAGCTGCAAAACTGTGAGAAGATTTTCTAATATCTTAAAACATCTTCAAGGGTCAGAAAGCGTCTATGAAAACTTGGATAAGATATAAAGTCTTTTGAAAAGTAGAGAACAAAGGTGACCTCGGAAAAATGTTTTTCTCGTCAATCATGCGTCTTACAGAAAATTTCAATAACTTGATTTGCATAAACTTATTTTTTTTAAAAAATATTTAAACACAATATGAGGAATGTAAAGATTCTCAACCTTGGAAAAAGGTAGCTCTCCTTTTCAAAGTCTTTAAAACGAGTCAAGGAGTAAAATTAGCCCTTCCAATTCTCTTCATGTTGAAACAAGTCAATGTACTTATTTGTACTCGCATGTTTAATTATTGATTCTCATGAGGAATAAAGTTACAAGTGAGTTATATATAGATAAAAAGCATTTTGAATTAAAATAAATACAAATGAAAATAAGACATTTACATTTACTTAAGTTAAAAAAAAATAATACATTTAAAAAATGTAAACTTCATAAGCTTAATTATTAATAAATATCTATCTTAAACTTCCATGTTCAATCTCATAAAGTCCTAAGACATTTCCATTATAAAATCTCTATCTTAATTCATATTTTGGTCGATCTCATCCATCTTCTTACATTTTTATTTTGAAAAATACATAAAAGAGATTTGGAAGCCTATTTGGATGATAAAGAATTACAACTAACTAGGATAAACAAAACCAACAAGTTATTTAAAGAAAAGTCACAACTCACAACTAACTTGATGGCTCAGCCACTTGATTGGTGAGCAAAATGAAATTAGTGGAAACATAATTAGGCAATTTCCACAAAAGAAGACAGAATAATCAAATTAACAATATATAAGCTTAAACACAACCACATTTAATCTCTAAAAAACCCAGTATATATAAAAATCCGCGTATGCGCAGGTATTCACCTAGTACTATTAAAAGAAAAGTACATTTATCAGTTGTCCTTAACTTTATGTGGCATATTACAAAATATGCCATTAGAAAAATATTAAATCATGACCCAAAAAAAAATTAAAACCAAGGTTAAAAGGAGAAGAGGTTTTTTTTTTTTTTTTGTCAACAGCCTCTTCTCCTAAACCGAAGGTGTTAACCAAACCGGTGGAGATGAGTTCACATAAATCATATTCCGTGGATAGACTCTAGCGCTGTGAGCAAATGCGTCCGCCTTGGTGTTCTTCGCTCGTGGTATGTGGATCAGTTTGAAAAAAGGAACTTCTCTCTGGATTTCTGGATTTCCCCCAATTGTAGTGCAAATGCTGGCCATTCCGTTGGTGCCGACACCATCTTCACCACATCAGAATAGTCTGTTGCAAAAACTACTTCTCTTCGCTGATTTTCAATCATGCACAACATTGCCCATAATAGTGCCTCTACTTCTGCATGTAAAGGAGATAAGCTGCGTCGTAAATTTTGTGCCCCCATTATGGTCTCGTTGGATTCCTCGCTCCTATAATACCATCCTATACCTGATTTTTTATCTGTCTCCTTCCAAGAACCATCCACCGAACACCATCCCTTATTAAAGGAGGTCGGGTGTGATGGCAATTGAGGATGGTGTATTTCCGTTTCAGTTACCGATTTTTGTGTCTCAATCCATAAAAGGCTTTCCGTTTCTGCTAATTTAAGCGTTAATCGTGGATCCCTGTCTATGTTTGAGAATATTTTTTCATTTCTTGCTTTCCAAATGTACCATACTATCCATGGGTATGATTCATTAAAAATTCCTGGTGGTGTACGCCAAAACAAATAATCCAAATTTCCATAAATAGAACTTCCTGGGAAAACTCCCGTAGGTGTTGGGAACTGTGACAAAGCCCACGTCTGCATTGCGGGTGGACATTCAAATAAAACATGATTGATCGTTTCCTCCTCTGCCCCACATCGATTGCATTGTGCATCACATTTGATTCCTCTGTTGTTCAGATTTTTGGCAACAGCCAGACAACCGGACAGTACTTGCCATAGAAAATGGCGTAATTTAGGGGGACACCTCAGTTTCCATAGTTTTACTAATAAGGGCTCGAAAGTAGGTCCATATAGGTTTTGTGTTTCTGTTTCCGAGTTTTGGTGTTCAATTTGGTATCCAGATTTGACCGTATATTTGCCTGATTTTGTGAAGTGCCAACCCAATACATCCGGCCGAAATGAGGCGCTGATTGGCATCCCTTGTATTATTTCCACATCTTTTGGATCTATGATAGCATTGAGGAGCCCCATATTCCAAGTACTAGTCTGTGGATCAATGAGATGATTAACCATGAGATTTGGGTAATAATTATAACCCTTACATATTGCTGATCTCGGGCGAGAAGATGGTATCCAGGGATCTTTCCAAACCGAAGTGGAACATCCAGAACCAACTCTTTTGATTAGCCCTTTGTTAACCAGAGATCGAGCTGAAATAATACTTCGCCATCCGTAAGATGGGGAATATGACTTTATGTTGTCCATTGGACCTGCATTCTGATAATATCGTCCTTTGAGTACTCTCGCAAACAGCGTATCTGGCTTTTCTATTAATCGCCATAACTGTTTTTCCAACAGTGCCGTATTAAAATTCTCTAGCGACCTGAAGCCCATGCCCCCCACCGATTTGTGACGGCACATCTTTGGCCATGCTAGCCAGTGCATTCCTTTTCCTTGACCTTTCGTGTTCCACCAAAATCTTGCCGTGATGCTCGTTAACTTTGTGGTGATTGATTTTGGTAAGCGAAAACATGACATGACAAAAGTTGGCATAGCGGAAGCCACCGATTTTATTAGTACTTCCTTTCCCCCTTTTGATAAAAAGTTGGATGTCCATCCGTTTACGCGATCCTGTTGTCTGTCAGCTAAAAACTGGAAGATCCTGGTCTTTGTTCCCCCAAGGTTTTCCGGTAATCCTAAATATGAGCCCATTCCCCCCATGTTGTGAATTCCTAAAATTTGTTTCATCTCATTTTTCACTATGTCTGAGACCTTATGCCCGAATTGTATTGACGACTTGTCAAAATTTATTTGTTGACCCGATACGTTCTCATATTGGCGGAGCACCTGCAATATCTGCTGACATTCCTCCTTGTTTGCTTTACAAAAGAAAAGGCTGTCATCCGCAAATAACAAGTGTGAGATCGAAGGGCTTGACCGGGCTACTTTCAATCCGGTCAACTTTCTGTCTTGTTCTGCCTTCTTTATATTAGATATCAGGACTTCCGTACACAAAATGAATAAATATGGGGACAATGGATCCCCTTGTCGGAGTCCCCGATGTGGAGTTATTCTTCCTTTAGGTTGCCCATTCAAAAGAACTTTATATTGTACTGACTTTATACACCACATCATCCAGGTAATCCATCTTTCCGCAAATCCCATTTTTCTCAAGAGATGTTCTATGAGATCCCATTCAATCCTGTCATAGGCTTTGCTCATGTCCGTTTTAATTGCCATGAATTTATCTTGGCAGGACTTATTTGTGCGGAGCCCATGGAACATTTCCTGTGCAATCAGAATCTTATCCGAGATCAAGCGTCCCGCGACAAAAGCCGATTGTGTTTCTGAAATAATATCGGGTAATAGTTTCTTTAACCGTTGACACAAAACTTTAGAAATTATTTTGTACCCAACATTGCATAGACTTATTGGTCGCAGTTCCGTCATTCGAGTTGGTCTGTCCTTTTTTGGAATTAAACATATGTTAGTCATATTTAATCGTTGATCGAAGATCCCTGTTTCCAAGAAGCCATTTACTAACCCAAGTAAATCCGTTTTAATTATCTGCCATGATTTTTGAAAAAATAAGGCTGTCATTCCGTCAGGCCCTGAGGCCTTTTCCGGGTTCATCATAAACAAAGCTTTGTACACCTCATCTTCTGTTGCCTCCGCCACTAACATGGCATTATCCTCCTCTGTGACTCGATTTTGAATTTCTCCAAGTGCGGATTCAAATTGTAATGGGGAGGTTGTAGTGAACAAGTCCTCAAAATATCCCACTGCAACTTGTTCGACCTCTTTTTCGGAGGTCACCCATGAACCTGCCGCATTATACAAGCCGACAATTCGATTCCTTGCTCGTCTTTGTTTTACATGCGCATGATAGAATTTTGTATTTTTATCACCCCCAATAGCCCACTCGTTCCGGCTTTTCTGTTGCCAAAACAGCTCCTCGTCTCTATAAGCTATTTTTAATTTCCTTGTAACCTCTATTAATTCCTCCTCCGATTTTGTATCATCATTTTGAACGTCCTCAAGCTCCTTTTGCAACTCAGTAATCCTCTCTTTCCCGTAAGGTAGATTGTTTTTCCTCCATCTAGATATTTCGCGACGGCAATTAGAGATTTTTTCCATGAACGTCCCCTCACGTCGCCCAAAATTTGAAGTCCATCCTGTAGAAATAGCATCCATTAAACCCTCTTGGCCAATCCATCGTTTGTCAAATCGGAATTGGGTTCTCTTCCGGGGGATTTTATCCTCAATTGTTGTTACTATCGGTCTATGATCCGATCCAATCATTGCCAGATACTCCATAAACGAATGACAGAACATCTCATGCCAGTGTTCGTTTGCTAGAGCTCGGTCCAATCGACATCTTACTATTTTGGAGTTTCTACGTCCCCTCCAGGACATGGTATTTCCTAAACACGGAAAGTCTAGAAAACCGCAAATACTAATCATGAGATTAAAGGATGTAAAGGTCGATGCATGTCGCAAGGCTCCACCTTGCTTTTCATGGTTACCAGTAATTTCGTTTAGGTCTCCAATGATAAACCAGGGTTCTTTTCGAGAAAGGCTGATTCTCGTCAATCGTTCCCATACTTGATCCCGTTGTTTGGGAACCGGATCTCCATAAATAAAAGACAGATAAACAGTTTTTCCTTGAATAACCGCTTCGATATCGATTATTCTTGCACTTGAATATATTACCTTAATGTTAAAAAGATCATTATAAAAAAGTGCAAGTCCTCCACTTGTTCCGCAAGGTTCAACCGTAAATAATTTATTATAACCAAAATGAAATTGAAATTGTTGCACAAAAGAAAAACATTGTTTAGTCTCAGAAAGAAATAAAAATTCGGGCCTATGTCTTTTCCAAATCTCTCGCAGGTAGCTTATTGTCCATTTGCCTCCAAGACCCTGAAAATTCCAGCTAAGTACTCTCATTAATGGCTTTGTTTGTTGCTTTCTGCCCCTGTTTTGGGTTTAAGGTCCCCTTCGGAGCTCCATTCTGGCCTTTGTCACCGATGTGGTTCCCATTTTTGACCCCTTGTTTTTTCTGAGGAGATGTAAATTTTTGAACCAATCTCTTCTTTGTACTGCCTCCTAGAAAGAGCGGGTTGCTCTTGACGGTTTTCTTTTTTACTTCGTTTTTGTCTCCGTCCTTCGCCACCTCATCGAGTCCCCCTCCCTCTATATCCGATGACTTTGCAGGACCTGTCTCACCCAGTAAATCTGCAACTGTGACCTCAAGACCTGCAGAGTCCCACAATTCCTCAACCTCTGTAATAGACTGGAAAAATTCCCCGTCTTCAAAGTCATCCTCACCCCTTTCCTTTTCCACATTTCCTTCGCAAGTGAACATGTCCGGATTAGCTTCCATGTCTTGCCCAAGAGTCACCGTGATTTCATTACCGGATGAGCTTGGCTTAATATGGTCCTGCATTTCCGAGCACAGGTTTAGCTCCTCCTCTTTTGCAGCTTCCAAACTGTGTTCCATCATGTATCCTGAGATGTCGTTAGCTGATAAGGTCAGCCCCTGGTCCTGCATATCCTCGTCACCTGCCATTCCATCATCATTAGTCTGTTCTGTCACCGTATTAATCACCTCCAACTCCCTGTTTCTGTTAACATTTGCTCTCCCATTCAAGACCGGTTCTTCCATGAGATCATCTTCATCAAAAGAAAGGCTCTTCCTTGCTAAGCTCCTTGTTTGAGACAAACCGGTTTGGTTCCCGATGTTGTGATCCCCCTTTATGATCGCCTTATCTTAGTGGAATTCTTTCCTCTGGCTCCTAGTAACCTCCACCGTGGAGCTCAACTCCTTTTCAGAAAGGGGTTGAGATCCCCCTTTGTGAAATCGGTGAATCTGGATGAGGGGAAGGTTCAGGTGGTAATCGACGGTTCGAAGCCCTTATGCTTCAAGACAACAGTAGACTTCGACGAAGGTGTGGAGATGACAATATATTTGCGATACGAGAAGTTATTCGGTTACTGTAGGAACTGTCTAAGCCTCTGCCATGACCAACAACGCTGCCCCCTGCGGACGGGAACGGATGAACGGAAACCTCAAGAAACCGGCCTTGAGATAGCAGATAGAAACCAGAGTGTGGCTTCGTACAAGACGGTCACAAAATATGGAGGGGGTGGAGGAAGAGACTCGGTGAAAAATGAGAGTGTGAATGCAGGTTTTAAAGGGAAGGGCAAAGCTCATAGAGAAGAAGCTGATCACAAGCTGAAAGGCAGATCGGAGAAGAAGACCGGTGATCACTCAATGGTCTTAACGAGACCATCAGGGTATATCCCTCCAAAGGCGCTACACAGGACATACAAAGCCAAAGCAGCTGGTAATAAAGGAGAAGAGGTTTATTATAATCAAAACCAGTGGATCTTATATTTTACCAGACTTTTAAAAACACAACCCATTTATACATTTTCTTTGGTATTTTATGAAGATCTATGCGTTTATCGGATTGCTAATTGGATCCATTTGGTTTTTCTGAATTCTTTAGTAAAAACACTCGGAACTTAATTATTACCTGACTTAAAATAAACGCGATCTGTTTTATTTGTCATTTTACTCTTTACAAGGTCCGCATCTCAATTCAACTTCTAATTGGATCCATTTTGGTTTTTCCTGATTTTTTCCCGTTTTCTGAACTACAACAATACCATATATATCATTGACTTTCGTTGACACTTTTTTTAAAAACATTTGTGACATTATTTGACATACTATTATCTGATTATATTAAACACACAAATTACGTATAATAGTAATAGGACCGGAATATGTTTAAAATAATATTCTCCTTACCTGAAATATATAAAACTTGAGAGTATATGCCACAATATAATTTCAAGTTGCATCTATTTATGTCAGTAAGGTATGACATGGACATTACACTAATTTTGAGAACTAATTCAAAATATTTCATTTGGAGTGACGGCGAATTCAAATTATAATATTCACGTATAAAGTGGAAATCTATCTATTTTTGTTATAGTAATTCAGATATGATATATTAGATATAGGAACTAATTTAACTATCTTACAAAAATAATCATGGTAGAATATGCTTCCGTCAATTTTTTTTTATGTTTATATTTTAAATTGATTTAGAATAAATCTACCATTCTAAATATCCTCTTAAATCTTTAAAATCATTCAAAATTTTGAAATTCCCACCTCTATAGTTTAATGGGAATCCAACGTCAATAAATAAAAAGATATACTTCCATTTTTGGAGAACTTTGTGGAGGAAGCTAGGTACAAAGCCCTTTTCTCCACTACTTGTCATCCTCAAACGGATGGACAAACTGAAGTGGTAAACCGTACTCTTTCCACTTTACTTTGAGCAGCCCTTGGGCGTTATATGAAAACTTGGCTAGATTGTATACCCTTTGTAGAATTTGCTTATAACCGCGTGAGGCGCTCAGCTACTAAGCTGTCACATTTCGAGGTTGTTTATGGTACTAACCCTTTGTCTCCAGTAGATTTAAGACCTATAGCACAGGTAGAACCAAAAAACTTAGACGGCCTACGAAGAGGCGAGTTGTTCAAGAAGCTTTATGAGACGGCTCGCGACAACATTGAGAAAAAGACCGATGGCTACAAGAAAGCCGCAGACAAAGGACAAAAGGAAGTCACCTTTGAACCAGGAGATTGGGTGTGGTTGCACATGAGGCCTGAAAGATTCCCTAATCAACGTGCCTCCAAGCTCGCACCAAGAGGAGACAGACCGTTCAAAGTCTTAAGCAAAATCAATGACAATGCCTACCGTCTTGATTTGCCAGGTGAGTTTAACATTTCTCACACTTTCAACGTTGCTGATCTGTCATATTTTGATGCAGCTGAAGAAGTTTTGGGGTCAAAACCTTTTGAAAAGGGAGGGAATGATGTGGACATCGACCCTACCGACCCATCAAACATCGAGAGACACATGCCGGAGGTCCAAGACGGGGCCATGACTCGGTCCAAGATCAAACAAATGAGGAATAAATACAGGAAGGCGCTACACGTCATTATAAACTCACTGGACCCAAACAACCCCCTGTTACCAGATCTACAAGTCATACATGGTTTAAACGACCTTTGCGGCCAAATCGGGCCCGAGAACATGACTCAAGGAGAAGTCACACCAGACCATCGATTCCCACAAGGCCAATGTAACATCTCTCGACCAACTTTTCATTTAAAAGCTAACAGTCCGAGCAGAATTCCTTTTACAGGCTTAAAACTTGAAGAAATCGGAGATAGCCCAAAAATAGCCGATGCGCGAGAATTTTTAGCCGATACACGAGAACTTTAATCCGAGAAAATGGAGCCTCAACGGCTAGACCACCCTGACGACAAAATCGACCGTCTTGGAGCTGACATTCCTCGACCAAAATCATCCCCTGAAGCCAACGCTCGAGAAAGAATTGAATTCCAACGAGCAGAACAGGAGATTGCCGATGCCACACTCGTTTTAGCCGAGAAATGCCATGCAACACAGGCCGAGCCACCAGACGACCTAGAAATGACCAACAAAGGTAATTTCTCTCAACCAAGTGCATATTATAAGACTAATGCACGTGGAATTCTCGCAGGCGAACGTGCAGAATTGGAGTTGCTTCACAACACACCAAGTGGACGCGATGACGAGCTAACCGAGGCCGAGCGACTAGCCATACAAGAAGCGACGGTCATAGAGCTTAAGGGACATGAAGATCAAGATTCTCCGGGACTAGAAGACGCCTCAAGCGACCCAAGCCACAGCAGGCCAAGGCAGGACACTTCAATGAACGACGAGGCCGCACACGACACCAACGAGCCGCGCCACCCAAAGTAAGTATTTCAATTATTTCATTGTGCTTACAGGAGGAGCCAACATCTCCATCGACTAAGTGTCAGAGTTAAACGACTCAAGTCATGTAGTTTAAGTCTTTTATTTTAAACTTTCCATTTCTGTAATAAATGAAACGATGAGCTTTGTTTCTTAGACTAGGTTTGTTTTCTTTGAGTTTTATTTACTTAGTCCTGTCGTTTTGAGTCCAGAGTCGAACCCTAGAAGGTTCAAGCTGACGAACCAGTTTATAAGGTTCCTTTGCAGCATTGTAGTCCGCAGACTTTTTCCCATATCAATAAAATATCGAACTTTCTTCAAAGTTTACCCAAGAAGCGATTTCTCTTTGTTCTTGGTTTGTTTGTGCGATTCAAGCAAGCTTTGAGCCTTCACCGTATCAGAGACTCACCATCATTCTGTGTTGTGAACTCACGCCGCCATCACACCCCGTTTAGATCCCACACGAGGGGGCGACCGCGTGTGTGTCAGATCATTCCATCATCGACCATTAACCGAGCTAAGGAGAGGGCGACCGCCTATCTTAGTTCCCACCCGTATCCTCAGTGTGAGAGCCACCACCGGTTCTTACATCATTTTGGTATCAGAGCCGAAGTGCCTGCTTCGGTTTTCTTACCCTTATCTTTTGTTATTTTCTGTTATTCCGTATTCATTAGGTTGTTTAGATCGGTTGAAGTTTAATAAGAAAAAAATAAAATATAGTTAGGGTTGTTAGTTAAGCGTTAATTGTTTTCGTTTATTTAGAAGTCAAAATATATATATATATATATAAATATATATCATAGTCTTATTTCATATCCTTGTATACCCGTTTTCATTCAAAACTAGAAAAGAACAAAAGAATTATATTAGAGTTTCAGTTCCTTTAGTGTTATCTACTCGTCTCACACTTAATACTTTGACAAGTCGTTGTTTTTGGTGAGCTTACAAGGAACCGTGTTTTAAAACCATGGGAGACAACAGTGACATTACCAACAACGCCGCACCAGCTCATGCCAATGGACAGCAACATAATGAGCTCATGGCAATGCTTGCCACCATGAGAGAGGAGCTGCGAGACACTCATGAGCGTGTTGCGCGTCTTGAGCCACAAC
This sequence comes from Eutrema salsugineum, assembly GCF_000478725.1. Lineage (NCBI taxonomy): Eukaryota > Viridiplantae > Streptophyta > Magnoliopsida > Brassicales > Brassicaceae > Eutrema > Eutrema salsugineum. The sequence continues at coordinate 11,206,823 of NW_006256486.1, forward strand.
AACCGAGGACTCTCAACACAGAACTTCCACCAGCTCGGAGGAATGTGTGAGCCAACCTAGAGCATAACCCTGAGGACTCGGAGACGGACAGCATGCCGGAACTAGAGGAGGATCAACCTCCTGATCCTTTGAATCGGCATCACCAGAGGAGACAAGACCCTTTGCTCAGAAACAGGCCAAGAGAACAAGAGCGTAGGGAAGTTAACAATGACATGAAAATAACTCCTCCCACTTTTGCAGGCAAATCAAACCCTGAGATCTATTTAGATTGGGAGAGGCGCTTGGAGTATATCTTCGAGTATTACGATTATGGAGAGCTCAAGAAGGTCGCGTTAGCTGCGGCTCAGCTCACCGACAATGCATTGGCATGGTGGGATCGCACCGTATTCAAACGACAGGAGGCGACAAGTCTTTGGCCCAATTCAAACGTGGCACGACATGAAATACCTACTGCGGTTGAGGTATGTGCCCGAACATTATCATAGGGACTTACAAAAACATTTTCGTAAGTTGACACAGGGCTCAAGGAGTGTTGAGGAGTATTTCGAAGAGTTCGAGAAACTCATGAACTCTTTGGAGTTAGAAGAGTCCGAGGAGGCTCTCATGGCTCAGTTCGTTGATGGCCTTCAAGAGAGAATAACTCGGAAGGTGGAACGAATTAAGTATAGTGGCTTACATGAGCTACTACATCTTTCGGTGCAAGTGGAGCAACAAAATCAAGAGAAAATCAACTCTCTCAAACCGAGGCCGAAACAATCAGCCTTGGAAAGCCAGCACCAGCAAACCCCTAGACAAAGGCAAAGCTATAGAAATTGAGTCTCGATTCAAAGGCAAACCCACTGAGCCTCCAAAATTAAACAAACCGGAACAAGGTAAGTTTCAAAACACTAGTCAAGCTAGAACCCGAGACATTGTTTGTTTCAAATGTCAGGGATGAGGTCACTATCAGCGAGACTGCCCCAACCAACGGGTCATGATCGTTACCCCGAGTGGATATGAATCTCAAGATGAAGTCGAGATGGAGGTAAACAGCAAGGAGGAAGATGTAGAGTACCCCGACACCGGAGAGTATCTACTGGTGACCCGGAGGGTCCTGAGCGTTCAGGTGCAACCTGAAGAGACGGTCCAACGAGAGAATTTGTTCCACACGCGTTGTACAATCAAGAACAAGGTATGTAATCTAGTTATAGATGGTGGATCTTGTACTAACGTGGCTAGTAAGTTCATGGTGGACAGACTAGGTCTTGAATAGACAAAGCACCCACGGCCCTACAAGCTACAATGGCTTAATGATGCCACAGAGCTCAAGGTAACCGAGCAAGTCACCGTACCGTTCAGTGTTGGTAAGTACCGAGATAAGGTGCTATGTGATGTGGTGCCAATGCAAGCCGGACATCTGTTACTAGGCCGACCTTGGCAATTTGACAAGGCCACCCTACACAACGGCCGAACCTATTACTATAGCTTCACACATATGGACCGTAAGTTCAACTTAGCACCCTTAAGTCCATCTGAAGTTCACGAGCTTCAAAGTAAGATGGCTCAAGAGTCTAAGTCCTCTAAGTCTAGTTTATATATTACTTATGGAGGATTAAACCGTGCTTTAAGTGCCAATGACACTATATTACTAATGTTTTACAAAGAATGTCTAAGCGCAGAATCAACAGATATGGAAATCCCACCAGAGGTCAGCGCCTTATTAGACAGGTACAAAGACATGTTCCCTGAAGAGATCCCTCCTGGCCTCCTACCTCTGCGAGGCATAGAGCACCAGATTGATCTTGTTCCCGGATCAGCGCTTCCCAACAAGGCCGCTTATCGCATGAACCCGCAAGAAACAAAGGAGTTGGAGAGACAAGTGCAAGAACTCATGGACAAGGGGTACATCAGGGAATCACTTAGCCCATGTGCTGTCCCTGTTCTACTGGTCCCCAAGAAAGATGGCAGCTGGAGGATGTGCGTTGATTGTCGAGCCATCAACAACATAACCATCAAGTATCACCATCCGATCCCACGTTTAGACGACATGCTTGACGAGTTAAGATGAGCCACTATCTTCTCCAAGATAGATTTAAAGAGTGGATATCACCAAATGAGGATGAAGGAAGGAGATGAGTGGAAGACGGCCTTCAAAACCAAGCAAGGCCTATACAAATGGTTGGTGATGCCATTCGGCCTCACAAACGCACCGAGCACCTTTATGAGGCTCATGAACCAGGTTCTACGGCCTTATATTAGTAAATTTGTTGTTGTCTACTTTGACGATATGATGTGTCGTATCAACTGTGTGAGGGAACAAGTTTTACCCTTAACAAAACAAAAGAAAGCTGGAAGTGCACAGCTAATCAGTTCTAGTATTTAGGGATCGAATCCACAGAGATTTGTGTGCCTGGTATTCTTCTACGGTTTTTAACTTTATGTCTAGACTAAATTGGTTTTAAAGGTTGGTTGTTTTTCTCGAATTAAACTAAAGCAAAAGAAAGCAAATAAATCTATCCTAAAAAGCAAGTAAAGAAAATCGAATGGAATGCAAATGGAATAAGTAAAATATCGAACTAAACAAATATTTGGCAAGTAAAATATCGCATGAAAGGTAAATAAAGCAAGTAAATAACGAACTAAGGAAATTGAAATGCAGGTCTAAGAAAACAAGTAAAAATCGATGGAATTGTAAACTATGGCTAAAAACGCTGAGCTTTTGGGAACTCTTAAGGGATCATAATCGGTTTTAACACTAAGGTAGATAGATTGGGATTGACAGATAACGATATATGGGTTCAAGAGCTAGAGTACGGCGGTATGACTACGTCACTGTCGTGATCATAACCAACTGTTTCTCGCAACCCTGACCAGTAGGTTTCCACTCTGGCCCTGGAAGGGAGAGAACGCAAGAGCTGCACAAGACTCGTCAATACTCACGATCTCGCCGCAGGTAGGTTTCCACTCCTACGGAAAATACGCCTGTTTCATTCTAGGGCTGATACTTAATGATAACTTTTGCAACACTAACTATCTAGATCAGATACTAGGTGATCAATCAAGCATACATGCAATAAGAACAAGAATAAACAGAGAATAGTTCGAAATCCCAGATCTATAAACCTAGATGTCTTAATCGATTATGAGCCCCTTTCGGGAACCCTAAGCCCAACTCGGGATCTACTCAGACATGGCTGAGTTCGACATCATCATTGGTTTTAATAAAAGTAATGAAAAACGGTAAAGAAAAGAGATAAAGAAAGCTTCTCTATTGAAGAACTCGGACTTGAACAATCTTCTACAAAAATCTCATAAAAACGGCTAAAGGAAAAGGGTTTCTGTAAAGTATGAAGGGTTCCCCCTAAAAACGAACTAAATGACATGTATTTATAGTCTCCAATACTCCATGGTCTCTAGGGTTCCGGAATTGAGGCTGAGAATGACTTTGAGCTTCAGAGAAGTGGGCTTTAACTCGGAGATTGATTGCCGCGGTCGGGAGTGTTGTGACCGCGGCAATTGGCTTGTTGGCCGCGGTCAGGAAGCTTCTGACCACGGCAAATAGCTTGTTGGCCGTGGTCGGGTGAGTTGCTGACCGACTTCGAATGGCTCCGGGGCTAATGAAATATCTTGAGATCCAACCGTTGGAATGTCTCCAAACCAAGTGCATTTGAAAGCTGGTTGATTCTTCTATAAGTTGTCCAATTTTGAGGGTGACCAGACGGTGAAAAGGTCTTCGTCTCTTCATGAGAGTTCTGACGGTCTGCATTTATCCAAAAGAGTCTTTTTGTTCCATTTTGTGCCTCTTTATCCCAAATTACCTGAAAAGTCTTTTAAAATCCGGAAACATAGAAATCCTTTGAAAACCTTTGAAAATGGAGTAAAAACACCTGTAAAAGATATTAAAATGATCCATAAAAATGGTCAAAATCTGGTGTTATCAACTCCTCCAGACTTAGTCTTTTGTTTGTCCTCAAACAAAACAAAGGCTAAATCTCGGCGAGAGGTTTGAAAACGCAGGAACTAAACAAAATCTCAGAGACCAAACTTCTAGACCCATATCAATCAGTATGCATCAATCGGGAATAGCCTAGAAAATTCTCACTAGCAATACAGGCATAACTAGTCCGTTAATCCGTCATGCAGAAATCTATGCACTAGGATCTAACTTCCAGTCAACTAGCTCTTAACATTCATTAAAAATCTCGGTGGTTCTCATCAAAGAAAATCTAGGCAAGGCGATCTAGGCTAGGTGTCAAGAACGATTATTTTGGGGGGTAAGGTTTAAAGTGTTTACGGGTTACCTGAAGATCTGGAGGATGCAGGATATTATGCAAAACCGCAAGAGAGAGTGAAGCTGTTGGTATCCACAGTTTTCAGTCACTTTCTTCTTGACATAGATTCATGGTCTTCTTCCTCAAGTTCTCTCCAAACTCCCCCAGACTTAGATTTTTGTAAATCTTTCAAAACAATATCTCCTTAAACGAATAGTGGTTGCTCATTGCTCCAAAAATTTTGACAATCTAAGACTCATTAGGCTTTTTGTTTCCCTTTCTCTTTTCACGTTTTTTTTTTTTTTTAAAGAAAGGGAACATCTTTAGATATAGAGTCTTAGAGAGTACGAATTTACCAGTTAATATCTGTCTTGTAAAGCTTTATTATGTTTCTGATACTCTTCCTTCCCAATTCCATTCAGTCTCCTTTGTGAGTGACTGAAAACTGCGTCGCTCCTCTTCTCTCCGACGTTTTTGCACATATCTGCTGATATAAACTAAAGAGAGAATGCATGAGGATTGAAAACAAGGGTTTTGGGTTTAGGGTATGGTACCAGATAAAGATAAACTGGTCATCTAGGACGACAAATAGTGGTAAAAGTGATGGTAAAAGACGTCCTAGATGTGTATGTCGATGCCTGCCTAAAATCAATGATGAGAAAATTAGATATCAATATTAAGTCCAAATAAAACGAGCTAGTATATCCTGTCAGAAAGAATCTCCATGAATAGAAGTACTCTGGTGGGAGTTCGTAGTGCAAGTACTCTAGCTACCGCCTAGTCTAGTGATAACCACAAATGAGCTATCATGCATAGTGTAGAAGTGTGCAGGTCTAAATCATCATAGTTTTGCGTCAAACATTCTTGAAAAATACTTAATGTCGAGTAGGTTACATATTAAAATTTAAAAAGTACTTGAATTTAAAAGCAAAGCAGGGAAATGATTAGTACGGATAGACATCTTCCCCCAGACTTAAATCACACTGTCCCCAATATGAAAAAGTTGGTGAGAAGATGGTGAATGAAAGCAAAATAAAATAAAATAAGATAAAAGAAAAGAAAATGATGATAGAACCGTGATGGTAGTGAAGTGCTGATCAATCACTCATCCTCCGAAGTGTCGTCTGTGAAATGGTGCTGCTCCTGTAAGAAGGTGACAACGCGCTCAAAGCGTCGTCCCTGTCTCTCAACTCTGCGCTCGAGATCGGAATGAGTGTGTGATATGTAGATGATGAGGTGTGACAAGTCGAAATAGATGGCTGAAAATGATCACAGGCTGCAGCTGCATCACGCTTCGCCTTGGCCACTATGTATTGGCCAATGGTGAATGGTAGACGAGGTACAGATGGCAGAAAATCATCGGATACCGGAGTCCATCGTGGGCGTCCTCCGTTGCACAATCTCGGGATAGATGCTGAAGGTAAGTGGACTCGATGCTCCTCGGTTCCAGTGCAATACTTGTAACCAAACCTGTCTGGATCGAAAGCGGCACGAGAGATAGTGTGATCGCGAGAGAGATAAAGTAGATCATACCAGACATCGGGAAGTGGATCATCAGATGAGAAATCAAATCCTACAGCCTGTAGTATCGCTGTAATAGCACTCCCGAAAGCTGGAGTAACGTCCTCGCAACCATGTAAATCATGCTTCACCTTCACCATATTCTGCGCTATGATCCATGCGAAGCAGGCAAGTCGTGGATCATCCATAAACGGAATCTGAAGTGTGATGAGCTCAGTCTTCAAAACACTTCCCATGTTGGCTCTAGAGAAGATCGTGTGTGCTAAGAGTTTGTGCACAACTCTCACTGCTGGGTGGCTAAGAAGGGCAGACTTCGATCTCCCACTATCATAGGTTCCATGACCCATCTCTCTCCACAGGTTAAGATCAGGTTCATCTTCAAGGTAAATGCCATCAGTGTATGGAAGCTTAAGAGCTTCACAAACCTCGGAAATGGTGAGAGAATAAGGCTGTCCGCGGATAGAGAATGACAAGATGCCGTCTGATGTTCTGGGGTTCCTCCTCTTCGTGTGGTGGAGTGTATGGTCGCTAAAAGCTCACGAACTAGCTCAGGATAAGTCGGAAGGTTCAGCTCCATGTAGGGTCTCCGCTTAAGTACATCGATGTACCAGATCACATCCTCTCTGATTCCAAGCATCTCGAGTGTATGATAATCAATGCAAGGCGTGGGTTTGATGTTCAGCTTCTTGAAACGCCTTGCATAGTCCACTCTCGGGTTTGTCTCTCTCCCAATGTATCGAATCTGTGGTGGCTCGGGAGGTGTTCGTGTTTCTCTTGAGTGCTGGAGCAATCTCATCACATAGCTTCTTCTTCTCGGTCTGGCTTGGTTCAGCATGTACTCTCCTAGAGTAGCATCATCGGGAATGTCCTCGGAGCTGCCACCAGTTCGACGGCTCCTTCGGGATCTGGTTTCGTCCATTTTCTGCAAAATGAAATGATTCTTGGAAAAAGAGTGAATATGGATGCTGATTTTAACACATTAAGATTTGTTACACCAATACTAGCATAAAAAGATTAATTAAAACCATGAGCAAGCAAAATTGATATTGAATCAGAGAAATCAAGTAGTTCATGACTAAATTCGGATTTTTGATGTTCTTAACATAGAAATCTTCTAAAAATCGGTTTTGATGAGAAATTTCCATGTAAATTCTAAAGATTACCCAATACTAATCACTAATCACACAAGACTAAATCAAATTCATCAATTTTGCTGTTCCAAATTTGATTTTTATTAAGCATGTAGAATCCAAATTTCAAAAATCTCAATTTCTCTTAAGCTAGGTGCTAAAATCGATTTTTAGATAACCTAAATGGATAATCTATCATTCTTAAGCTATTTCCACCATCAATAGACCAAGATTTTGGGTTTTTAAAGAAAACCCTAAGTTCAAAATCGAGTAAGAATGGTGAGTTTGAGGTTCATACCTTGCTGGAAAGAGAGAATTGATGGCAGAATTGAAATCAGCTTTGAAAAAGAGTGATGTTTGAGCCAAAAATCTCTTAAAAAACTTAAGAATTGAAAAATGTTATCTTTCTCGTAAATCTCTAAGTTTTTGGAAGAGAAGAGAAGAAAGAGTTTTGATCCAAAAAGTTTGTTTCTTTTCTTTAAAAAGCGTTTTTGAAGCAAAAACAGAAAATTTCTGGAAATTTTTAAGTTTACGGGAACTTACCTTTTCTTGTTTGCACATTAGGAAAGTTTAAAACTTACGGAGGATCTTTTCTGGTTTTACCGGGAACATTTGGGGAAACACCGGGAAATACCGAAAAACGGCAGAAATCCGCGGTATCACCTCAACGACCAACGGCCGCGGTCAGGAGACGCGCGACCGCGGTGATTGAGGGCTTGGCCGCGGTCACGTTCACGGTGCCGCGGTTAACGCACCCTTGGCCGCGGGTCGAACGGTCGCGATCGCGGTCCTTCCTCCTGCGGCCTATAGTCCAATCTTCTCGTCTTTGCCGGGCCGAGCAGCTAAAAACCTACCTTTTCTTCTTGGTTTTTCTAATTTTGTGATTTTTTTGTGTTTTTGTTTCATAACATACCTAAAACTTAAAAAGAAAAAGAAAGCATAAATTGTAAAAAAGGAAAAGAAAACTAAAAGAAAGAGTACCTAAATGGGTTGCCTCCCATTAAGCGCTTTTGTTTTAAGTCGTTTAGCTCGACGTAAGCATGAGGAATCAGGCTGATTTAAATGGCACTCCACTTGATATGCCTTTATCACTTCCGGTTGCTGGAGGTTTTACTTCTTCTCCTTGAGGAGAAGTCTTCTTACCTTTACTCTTCTTTCGGACTTTAATGTTGTTCAGAACCCTTTTTGTGTTTTCGATCAGCTCCTGGATTTGGTCCTCACTAGTTTCTGTTGCATCTGGTGGAATGATGATCTTGATCTTTGCAAAAGCTTTCGGCTTCTCCTTTTCTTTCTCTTTTGGCCTGTTCCCTTTACTTGGAAATTCATCTAAGATAGTAGGATAGTACATTTTTCGGTCCACATTGAGGAAAACAGCATGCCGGTTTGCGTGATCGATTATTGCTCCTACTGTAGCTAGGAATGGTCTCCCGAAAATGAGTGGCCTCTCCTTGTCTTTATCCATCTCCAGGACTTAGAAATCTGCTGGAACAATCTTATCTCCCACTAGAACTTGTAGATCATGAATCGCCCCTTCAGTATCTTTTTGAGATGAATCTCCAAAAATAACTTTAACCGTCGATGTCCTTAAGGTTTTTATGCCCAATTTTTTGGCAAATGCCTTAGACATGATGTTGACATTGGCTCCGGAATCGCACAAGCAGTCTGTAAACTTGATTCCTGAAATGAAACACTGGAAAACAAAACGTCCCGGATCATCGGCTTTGGTAAGCCTTTGAAACGGTGATCGTTCAGGTACCTTAAACGGTGGCTGCTTGGGATCGATATCCTTGTACAGTGGTACAAAGATTGGGGTTTCTTCTTTCTTTCCATCGGTTCCGGCCTCTTCTTCGAGCAATGTGGTTATGGCATTGCAAAACTTCTTAGGGTTATCTTCAACCCTTCCTGGAAGAACTCCACTTTGCCTCTTCATAGAGTCGGCTGTTTGGGCGACTTGCACATCTAACTTTTTTACGTGCGAAGATAAAGATTCAAACTTACCATTCAGATCATTGTACATGCAGTCCACTTTCACGTTCACGTCTTTAGATGCTTTTTCGTTCGTCATAACGAGCTGTTGGATTGACTGTTCAAGTCTACCGATTTGTGAAGCTAGCTGGTTCGTTGTGACTCCCTGCTGTTGTACAAATTGATTGTTAAAACCCGTACCTTGGTAGTTATATGGCTGTCGCGGTTGATATGGTACTATTCCTCCAAATTTTCCACCTTGAAACTTGTTTTGGAAGGATTTTTGCTGAGGTGGGTAGTACTGATCTTGAGGATTCTCCACATTTGGATTGCGGTAAGAGAGATTGTTGTAATTTGTATTCCGGAAGTTGTTGTTGAAGTTGTTGTTGGAGCGATTTTGGTATGGCACCAGTGCTCCTACGTAGTTCACATCTTCTTCTTGAAATGCTTGATTAATGTGATCGATATCACTAGGTCCTTCATCTTCTGCGCCATTGTTGGTTTCACAAGCATGGATTGGGCGATTGTTGCTCTTCAGAAACTGGCTCACCATGTTCTTCAACTCGGTTATCTCCTTGTTGTCTGTTCCGGCTTGCTTCATCGATCGATCGTATTCAGGACAGTCATTGCTATTTGCTTGAGCCAAATTTTCGATGAGAGCTCTTCCTTGGGTTATCGTCTTTTGCCCAAAATCTCCATTGCTAGCTGTATCAAGTGAAAGTTTGTATTTTGGTTGCAAACCTCAGTAAAATGTGCTCAGCAGGCTTGATCCATGAAATCCATGGTGAGGGCAATCACGTTCATACTCCTTAAAACGTTCCCAAGCTTCATAGAAAGATTCAGTTGGCCCTTGTTGAAAGGTTGAGATTTTCGTTCTCAAATTGTTCGACCTTGACTTAGTGTAGAAGTGGTTCAGGAAAGCAGTTCTACATTCTTCCCAATTGGTAATCGATCCTGCAGGCAAAGACTTCAACCAACGGTGAGCTTAATCTGCTAATGAAAAAGGGAACAACTTACACTTTAAATAGTTAGGTGGAACTTGGTTTGTTCTCATCATGCTGCAAATTTCTTCAAAAAGCTCGATATGGTCCACTGGGTGCTCAGAAGGAACTCCATGGAACTGGTTTTGCTTCACCAATGAGATGATTTGTGGCTTGACTTCAAACTCATTCCGGTTTGGAAATGGTACTTGAATCGCAGATCCATTCTGAAAATTTTGAGTAGGTGCAGTAAAATCAGATATGCGATGGTTCCTGGCTTGTCCTCGGTGTTGATTTGCTGGCGGAATGGGGCGGTGAATGCGTTCATTTGGCTGCATTGCTGGGTGGTCACCATCGGCTGCATTGATGGGTGGATCAAGGTCTTCACGTCATTCTCTCTCTCGGTTCTGGTGGTTTCTTGGAAGAACCTCATCCTCCTCTCCATCTTGTCGAGCATGATCACCTTCTATGTGATCATTCTCTTCGTTTTCTCCATGTTCGGACCCGTCTTGGTCCATATTTAAATTTCGATTAATAGGATCTCCAGGCTGGTCGTCGTTGGCCATTCCTTGCGTTCGTCTAAGTCTTCGAAGTTCTCTTTCGTGTCTGTCTATCTCGTCTAGAATTGGAATGTCTCCTGCAGGTCTACTCCTGGTATTCATGCAATTCAGAGAAAGACAAAAGAAGGGAAATATAGTTCAGAAAAACTTTAAAAAAGAACTAGAGATCAGGTGTCTAGAACAGAAGTTAAAACAAGAAAAATAGCAAAAGGCAGCGAAACAAATCCCCGGCAACGGCGCCAAAAACTTGATGTGTCGTATCAACTGTGTGAGGGAACAAGTTTTACCCTTAACAAAATAAAAGAAAGCCGCAAGTGCACAGCTAATCAGTTGTAGTATTTAGGGATCGAATCCACAGAGATTTGTGTGCCTGGTATTCTTCTACGGTTTTTAACTTTATGTCTAGACTAAATTGGTTTTAAAGGTTGGTTGTTTTTCTCGAATTAAACTAAAGCAAAAGAAAGCAAATAAATATATCCTAAAAAGCAAGTAAAGAAAATCGAATGGAATGCAAATGGAATAAGTAAAATATCGAACTAAACAAAAATAAGGCAAGTAAAATATCGCATGAAAGGTAAATAAAGCAAGTAAATAACGAACTAAGGAAATTGAAATGCAGGTCTAAGAAAACAAGTAAAAATCGATGGAATTGTAAACTATGGCTAAAAACGCTGAGCTTTTGGGAACTCTTAAGGGATCATAATCGGTTTTAACACTAAGGTAGATAGATTGGGCATGACAGATAACGATATATGGGTTCTAGAGCTAGAGTACGGCGGTATGACTACGTCACTGTCGTGATCATAACCAACTGTTTCTCGCAACCCTGACCAGTAGGTTTCCACTCTGGCCCTAGAAGGGAGAGAACGCAAGAGCTGCACAAGACTCGTCAATACTCACGATCTTGCCGCAGGTAGGTTTCCACTCATACGGAAAAATCGCCTATTTCATTCTAGGGCTGATACTTAATGAAAACTTTCGCAACACTAACTATCTAGATCAGATACTAGGTGATCAATCAAGCATACATGCAATAAGAACAAGAATAAACAAAGAACAGGTCAAAATCCCAGATCTATAAACCTAGATGTCTTAATCGATTATGAGAGACCCTTTCGGGAACCCTAAGCCCAACTCGGGATCTACTCAGACATGGCTGAGTTCGACATCATCATTGGTTTTAATAAAAGTAATGAAAAACGGTAAAGAAAAGAGATAAAGAAAGCTTCTCTATTGAAGAACTCGGACTTAAACAATCTTCTACAAAAATCTCATAAAAACGGCTAAAGGAAAAGGGTTTCTGTAAAGTATGAAGGGTTCCCCCTAAAAACAACCTAAATGACATGTATTTATAGTCTCCAATACTCCATGGTCTCTAGGGTTCCGGAATTGAGGCTGAGAATGACTTTGGGCTTCAGATAAGTGGGCTTTAACAAGAAGATTGATTGCCGCGATTGGGAGTGTTGTGACCGCGGAAATTGGCTTGTTGGCCGCGGTCGGGAAGCTTCTGACCGCGGCAAATAGCTTGTTCGCCGCGGTCGGGTGAGTTGCTGACCGACTTCGAATGGCTCCGGGGCTAATGAAATATCTTGAGATCCAACCGTTGGAATGTCTCCAAACCAAGTGCATTTGAAAGCTGGTTAATTCTTCTATAAGTTGTCCAATTTTGAGGGTGATCAGACGGTGAGAAGGTCTTCGTCTCTCCATGAGAGTTCTGACGGTCTGCATTTATCCAAAAGAGTCTTTTTGTTCCATTTTGTGCCTCTTTATCCCAAATTACCTGAAAAGTCTTTTAAAATCCGGAAACATAGAAATCTTTTGAAAACCTTTGAAAATGGAGTAAAAACACCTGTAAAAGATATTAAAATGATCCATAAAAATGGTCAAAATCCGGTGTTATCACGATATACTCATTTACAGTAAAGGTCCATCCGATCATTTAAATCATCTTGAACTCGTTCTAAATACACTTCGAAAGGAAGGACTTTATGCCAACCTAAAGAAGTGCGCCTTTTGTACTGATAAACTTGTTTTCTTAGGCTTTGTAGTGAGCAGTGAAGGGCTACAAGTTGATGAGGAAAAGATCAGAGCCATACAAGAGTGGCATACGCCCACCACCATCGGGCACGTGAGAAGCTTTCACGTCTTAGCCAGCTTCTACAGGCGGTTTGTTCGAGATTTCAGCACAATATTAGCACCCCTAACAGCCGTTATCAAGAAGAACGTTCCATTTGCTTGGGGAGCAGCTCAAGAGAGGGCTTTCAATACCCTCAAGAAAAGACTTACGTGAGCACCGGTCTTGGCATTGCCCGACTTTGACGAAATGTTCGAAGTGGAGTGCGACGCCTCCGGACTGGGCATAGGAGCTGTCTTGCATCAAAGGAAGAGACCCGTGGTGTTTTTCAGTGAGAAGCTCAGTGGAGCTACCCTCAACTATCCCACATATGACAAGGAGCTTTATGCTCTTGTGCGGGCCCTCGAGACATGGCAGCATTACTTATTGTCTAAGGAGTTCATAATACATACCAATCATGAAACACTGAAGCACTTAAGAGGGCAGACATCCTTGAAGAGGAGAAATGCCAAATGGTTGGAGTTCATTGTGACGTTTACATACGTCATCAAATATAAGAAGGGCAAGGAAAATGTGGTGGCAGATGCACTTTCTCGGAGGCATGCATTGATCTCCACAATGGAGGCCAAGGTCTTCGGATTTGAGCACATCAAGGCTCAATACCAAGACGACCCTGAGCTCGGAGAATACTATCAAGAGTGCCTTAAGGGACCCTACGGTTCGTTTTACTTACACGATGGATTCCTTTTTATCTATAAGCGTTTGTGTATTCCGCAGGGATCCATGAGAGACATGGTGCTTAGTGAAGCACATGGAGGAGGACTAATGGGGCACTTCGGAGTGGATAATACTCTAGCCGTAATGATGGACCATTTCTATTGGCCGCACCCAAAGAAAGATGTGGAACGGTTCTGCGCCAAGTGTGTGCAATATCACAAGGCCAAATCCAGGTTACACCCTCACGGTCTTTATATGCCATTACCTATACCTAACGCCCCTTAGGTAGACATTTCAATGGACTTTGTCTTAGGGTTGCCCAAGATTCGACACAAGGACTCTATCTTTGTAGTTCTTGATCGTTTTTCAAAGATGGCCCAATTCATACCATGTGAGAAGACCAAAGATGCGACTCAAATCGCGAACCTGTTCTTCAAAGAGGTAGTACGCCTACATGGGATCCCAAGAACCATCATCTCTGATCGCGACACCAAGTTTCTAAGTCATTTTTGGAGAACTTTGTGGAGGAAGCTAGGTACAAAGCTCCTTTTCTCCACTACTTGTCATCCTCAAACGGATGGACAAACTGAAGTGGTAAACCGTACTCTTTCCATTTTACTTTGAGCAGCCCTTTGGCGTAATATGAAAACTTGGCTAGATTGTATACCATTTGTAGAATTTGCTTATAACCGCGTGAGGCGCTCAGCTACTAAGCTGTCACATTTCGAGGTTGTTTATGGTACTAACCCTTTGTCTCCAGTAGATTTAAGACCTATAGCACAGGTAGAACCAAAAAACTTAGACGGCCTACGAAGAGGCGAGTTGTTCAAGAAGCTTTATGAGACGGCTCGCGACAACATTGAGAAAAAGACCGATGGCTACAAGAAAGCCGCAGACAAAGGACGAAAGGAAGTCACCTTTGAACCAGGAGATTGGGTGTGGTTGCACATGAGGCCTGAAAGATTCCCTAATCAACGTGCCTCCAAGCTCGCACCAAGAGGAGACGGACTGTTCAAAGTTTTAAGCAAAATCAATGACAATGCCTACCGTCTTGATTTGCCAGGTGAGTTTAACATTTCTCACACTTTCAACGTCGCTGATCTGTCTTATTTTGATGCAGGTGAAGAAGTTTTGGGGTCAAAACCTTTTGAACACTACAAAAAAATTGAGTTATTGTGACAAAATTTTGATACAAAAATTATTAGTCACAAATTTGTTACATTTTAGATACAATATCGTGACTAATTTTCTTTGTCACAAATAAGTAGCATTTACGTCACAATCTTGTGACGTTTTAAAATTGTAACCAATTTTTGTCACAATGAATGACAAAATTGTGACAAAAATAATTATCGTAATAATGATGACAGTACTATGACCAAATATGTTGTCATAATTTTGTTACGAAGTTGTGAATGAATGTATAGTCTCCATTTATAACAACATAGTAACTAAACGCAACTTATAATTTTGTTCGAATTGAATACAAAAAATATCGTAATCAATTGCAACCTAAAAACGGTAACAAATTTGTGGTATTTTAATTACTTTATAGAAGTTTTACTCAGTCATAATTATTTATGTAATAGCTACAAAACTACTTTAGAATTATTTTGTTTACACATTAAACATAAACAAATTTTTACATATACAATATATATATTTAAATAATATAAATTATATTTACATTAGCCAATTGGTCTAAGGAATAAATTTAATATTCACGATTCAAAAACGGTATCAGAACATGACAAAATTGCTGCTCGATTCCTTTTTGTTTAAGAATAAAGTCTTTTTTTTGTTCCTTCACATCTCTTCCGTCGACCTATTTCTTCTCTGTGAAAACAGGAGTGAAGATTATCCTTGAAAACCTTGTTCTCATTCAGGAAAACTAGTGTTATCGATACTCTGTTTTTCATTCACGAAAACAGGACAATTCGGTTACTCGCTTTGGCTCCTTGCTCTAATTAATCACGTCAAACACAGAAGCTTTGGCTCCTTGTGTTATTATATTGGAGCCAGTCAATGATACATATTATATTGGAGCCAGTCCATGATTCTATTGTTGATAGTAAAGTATGTAAATGGAACATCCAAAGTAATCAATCACCAACCATACATATTATATTGGAGCCAGTCCATGATACTATTGTGATTATGACCCTATTTTGGATAATTCTTACCAAATTCTTCTGTCCCATGAATTGAGTATTCGAATAATGTATGCGCTTACAGTTATAAACGTTAATTTATTCCAAAAATTAATGAAACAATTGTGTGATATGTCATATACTTTCCAGTCAAAGTTCATAGTCATGTATGTATGACAATAATATGTTGTAACTTGTTCAATTCGGTGATGTGATAGCAAAATCTAGCAAATATAAAATCGGGCATATTAATATCATATATTAATTAAGATGTCGACTGCGAGAAAATTAGATGATGCCTAAATCAATGCCACATGTTATTTAGCATGCAAGAGATATTGAATTATTGATGCATATATGAAGGTTTGGGAAACTTTTTCTAAAAACCGAACGATTGTTCCTACTTTTTCTCTCTCGCGAAAACCCTAGTTGACTATCAGATCTGATCTCCGAGCATCTCTGTTGCTAGCCGGCGATGTGAGAGGACATCGATAAAAGTAGACCTTCATCTCCGAGAGAAAGTGTTTTCGAGGTTTTCTACTGTTTTCTCTCCGGCGGTGCTGAGGGGTGGTGTAATCGTGGCGGAGAGGCATTGCGTTGCGGTCGCGGACACTTACGACGAGACGGTTCTGAACAGACAAGGCTTTTGTGAAGAGATGGACGAGCCGCTTGGTGGAATCGCCGTAAGGAGAAGAGTTTGCCGAGAGGATCGAGAGCAAGTTCTGAGCGGCGGAGAAGTTTGACTGAGAGACAAAATCCCCAGCGGTGAAAAGAAGACGACGGAGGTGATGTGAGGCGGAGGTTGCGGCGGAGGATCAGGCGAGGCATAACGGAGAAGGTGGAGTTCTCGGTGGTGGTGGTGGCATCATCGGAGGAGGAGCTAGAGGATTTGAAGGAAGCAAGTATTTGAAAAGATTGAAATATGCTTTTGGTTCATATGATAGATTCGTTTTCTCTCTCGATCAAATGAGTCATTTTTAATGGGTAATAATAAATATTATTTCTCTTTATCTGAAGGTATATTGCTTGGATTATTATAAATAAATTCTCTGGTGCTCCGATGCTGCTAGAGGAAGGCAGCGAGAGCTAGGAGGAGGTTAATTGGGGGTTGAAGAAGAAGCTGCAGCAGCGGAAATCGGCGTGGCGGTTCGGTGGGTGGGCATCGCTAGGCGATTTCTTCATTAGGTTAATGTGTAGCCGGTTCAACTTTTGTCTCGATTATTCTTTTTGTAAACCAACTCCAATTTTCGGTTTGGGACGAAACAATATAATATAAATTAAAAATAATAATAAAAATTAATTATTTCTTTTTCATGTTATCACTTATATGATTTGTGACTAAGTTTTGTCGAAAGAAGCAACAAAATTGAAATAGTCCAGTAGTCACACTATATGATGGTTTTGTGACAATATTTTTAGTCTGTTACGGTTAGGAATATGCAACGACACTTTAGTCATTATTTGTTACAATTTGCAACTAAAATTCTGTCAAAACTAATGACAGATTTAGGACATTATACATGTAGCAAAATGTGATAATTTTGAGACATTTTTATAGTCTCTAATTGATACGATTTTTTTACTATTAGTTTTCGTCGTCATTAATGACAATATAGATACGAGAGATATTCGTCACAAATGATGTGACGGTTTTGCTACGAAAATAAGTTTGTGACGACTTTATTGTGATTGTTCAAAAAGCGTCAAAATACCGTCACAATAATTTTATTGCTACGAAATTGTGATTATTGTGACGAAATTTTTTGTAACAATACTCTTTTTTTCTTGTAGTGGAAGAGGGAGGGAATGATGTGGACATCGACCCTACCGCATCAAACATCGAGAGACACATGCCGGAGGTCCAAGACGGGGCCATGACTCGGTCCTAAATCAAACAAATGAGGAATAAATACAAGAAGGTGTTACACGTCTTTATAAACTCACTGGACCCAAACAACCCCCTGTTACCAGATTTACAAGTCATACACGGTTTAAACGACCTTTGCGGCCAAATCGGGCCCGAGAACATGACTCAAGGAGAAGTCACACCAGACCATCGATTCCCACAAGGCCAATGTAACATCCCTCGACCAACTTTTCATTTAAAAGCTAACAGTCCGAGCAGAATTCCTTTTACAGGCTTAAAACCTGAAGAAATCGGAGATAGCCCAAAAATATCCGATGCGCGAGAATTTTTAGCCGATACGCGAGAACTTTTATCTGAGAAAATGGAGCCTCAACGGCTAGACCACCCTGACGACAAAATCGACCGTCCTGGAGCTGACATTCCTTGACCAAAATCATCCCCTGAAGCCAACGCTCGAGACAGAATTGAATTCCAACGAGCAGAACAGGAGATTGCCGATGCCACACTCGTTTTAGCCGAGAAATGCCATGCAACACAGGCCGAGCCACCAGACGACCTAGAAATGACCAACAAAGGTAATTTCTCTCAACCAAGTGCATATTATAAGACTAATGCACGTGGAATCCTCGCAGGCGAACGTGCAGAATTGGAGTTGCTTCACAACACACCAAGTGGACGCGATAACGAGCTAACCCGAGGCCGAGCGACTAGCCATACAAGAAGCAACGGTCATAGAGCTTAAGGGACATGAAGATCAAGATTCTCCGGGACTAGAAGACGCCTCAAGCGACCCAAGCCACAGCAGGCCAAGGCAGGACACTTCAATGAACGATGAGGCCGCACACGATACCAACGAGCCGCGCCACCCAAAGTTAGTATTTCAATTATTTCATTGTGCTTACAGGAGGAGCCAACATCTCCAGCGACTTAGTGTCAGAGTTAAACGACTCAAGTCGTGTAGTTTAAGTCTTTTATTTCAAACTTTCCATTTCTGTAATAAATGAAACGATGAGCTTTGTTTCTTAAACTAGGTTTGTTTTCTTTGAGTTTTATTTACTTAGTCCTGTCGTTTTGAGTCCAGAGTCGAACCCTAGAAGGTTCAAGCTGACGAACCAGTTTATAAGGTTCCTTTGCAGCATTGTAGTCCGCAGACTTTTCCCCATATCAATAAAATATCGAACTTTCTTCAAAGTTTACCCGAGAAGCGATTTCTCTTTGTTCTTGGTTTGTTTGTGCGATTCAAGCAAGCTTTGAGCCTTCACCGTATCAGAGACTCACCATCATTATGTGTTGTGAACTCACGCCGCCATCACATCCCGTTTAGATCCCACACAAGGGGGCGACCGCGTGCGTGTCAGATCATTCCATCATCGACCATTAACCGAGCTAAGGAGAGGGCGACCGCCTGTCTTAGTTCCCACCCGTATCCTCAGTGTGATAGCCACCACCGGTTCTTACATCATAAAGAGGTGTGATCGCATGGTATCTTGTTCTCCCATATAAGTCAGACAGAATCGGTAGAGGTGACTCCACAGAACCATCATCTTCCCGATCAAGACTTGACTTAAGCAGATGAGTAGTCGACAAAAAAAAAACTACTTTACCTGTTCAGTCAATAAATCACTGTACTATATTATTATTAACATTTACGGGAATATATGCTGCGCTCTTCACGCCATTATGTTTTGAATTGACATTTTATGAAAACCCTAATTATAACTCTATAAATGAAGAAGTTGCAGCAACAATTTTATCACACTGATATTTCTCTCTTATTTTACTTTGTTGTATGTCTTCCCATGGGTATGTCTTCACATGGACATGTGTGTCATTGTAGCAATGTTTTGATAGTATGAAATTTGTCATTTGTAACAACGTATTCATTCTGTCAATACTGCATCAAAATATCAATGAACATTTAAGTACTTCTAATGTTTTGATCCATATGTATCATATATTGATTTATACAATTTTTTATAGAAAATATATGCGGATAAAAGTAATTATGTATATATGTACACAATCTCAACCAGAATACATATATACCATTAATAAAAGTCTATTTCATTATAGGAAATATTCCATACGTATAAAAGATCTCTGTTACCATAATTATTTCTGTTAGTATCTTAATTTTTATTAAATAATTAATTCAAATGATATACAAGATTTTGAATATTCTTTGATTCCCAATCTTTCAGTTTCCTAATATCTATCATATCTGTTCACATTACAAAGAAAACCTTAACACATTCAATATTTCATTCTACATATATATATGGTTTTCCTTCCCTTAGACACGCTTATTCATAACAAAAAAAAATCTCTGTTAACAATGAAATGACGCTTCTTATAGACAAAGTTTCTGATTAAAATCGTTTTACAACAGAATGGACTGTTAGGTTTAAGCTACTTAAGAAGTGGAAGCAGTACACCAGACATCATAGGATTATTTTTGATATGAATCTGGTAGACATAAAAGTATAGTGATATCTCTAAATTTTGTTAATACCAGAAATTTGAATTTCAACTAATTTTTTTATTTTTATTTTTTACCTTACAAGGTCATACAATCCAGGTCAGAGTAACAAGGAAATTCATCCGAAATGATGAGAACATACCAAGGGATCATGGTTTGAAACTGAAGATTTAACAGTCATTCAAACATAATTTAGAGATACCATTCAATCATACAACAAAATTATTCAATTCATTGTCTCTACAACAATTAAAACACTTAACAATGTTGAGGGTATGTATCTTAATTGTTGAATAAAGTTTTATTTTCATAAGATATAAATAACTAATAATTATGTCAATGATATATTACTTATATGTAGTTAGAAGAATGTGTTTCAATGGCAGGAGGTGCAGCTTATATTATTAGCCTTTCAAGGTACGTCTTATTCTTTTATATTTTTTTGATTACATAGATATATAAAATAAATTAAGGAAATTTAAAATTATTTTTTCTTAACAGTATATTTGTTATACTATGCATGATTATCAATTAGAAGACTTAAGCATCATGAAGAAATAATTTACATATTATCATATGTCTTTTGTCATAAAGAATTATCTACTTCTTTGACATAGGATTTATTTGTTATTTAAGATCTAATTATTTCATTTAAGCTTTCTACGAATATTTTTAGATGTACTTTTTCTTTATCAACTTATAAAGTAATCTTTTTACCATCGACTTATGTTAAGTTAAATTTACAGAGTAGCATAACAATGTAGTTGCCAATTAGATGATTATATAGAATAAATATTATTTTCATTTAATTTTACCTTACTATTTAGCTGCCAAGTACCATATTTTTTATCTTATATGGCCCCAAAACTTATTTTATAAACCGAATATCAAAAACAAAGCAGAGATGAACACTATATACCTCAAAAACATAAGAAACCGTTCTAGAATTGGGCGACTATTCTTTCGTTAATCAACTTTATGCATGGAGAAATGATTGGGATATCAAGGTCAAAGGTTACAAACATTGGCAGAAAATAAGACTCCCAAAGATTATCTGGCCTGAACTTCATATTTGTTGACGAAAATGTATGTTTTCTGCATTCTATATGTTTCTTTCCTTCGTCACATTATTTCTGTAGGGTTGCAGGATCAACGGCTTTGCTTAAAACATGACCCTATCCTACTTTGACTGGTCTGTCTAAAAGGAAAATGGGTGGAGATGTCTAATTTCTGTTTGATTAATTCAGATTGAGAAGTCTTAGGAATCACTACTAGACACGCAGATCAAATCATCTTTAAAGAAAAAATAATGGTTGGACCTCTCAGACCACTGACAGAAGATCCATTCATATACTTCGTAGAATTCACTAACATTTATAGAAAACCATATGCGCAGTACTATCTTGTTGGTAATTTTCTACTTATAACATATATAAATTGATAGTCATATGTGTTGTATTAATATAACTTTGTTTAGAAATACAATACATATTCATATCTATGCACTTAGTTTTAGTATATATAATCTTTAACTATGTAAACAGATTTGATGGGTGTTCTTGAAACTGCTGGCAATCTCTACACAATGTGCTATCCCGATGGATAAACTGTGCGAGCTCTCAAGTTTACCATTCAAGATTCAGTGTCCGTATATACTTATTTGTTTGTATCTAATACGAAGTTTTACTATATCTTACTCATATGTAATTTAAACATATACCTTCAACTGCTTTTCATGGGTTCTTTGCTGTTGGCATCAAAGAAAGATGTAAAGGACTGAAAGGTCTATTAGCTATATGCATTTTAACTGACTGGACGGTAAAGAAAATCTAGGTATGTTAACCAAATTAATTTTTCTTTGTACTCATTCTTAATGATTCATTGTTAATATCAATTTCTAATTGTTTATTTTAACTATGTGTAGAGAAATTGTCAATCCATGAACATGAAAATGTTCGTTTTTCCCGCTTTCTCATTGCTCCACCAATTGATGATGTTGCAAAGTTGCAGAACAAGTTAGTAAGCCATAAATTTATTGTATCTTTTCTAATCATAATGCTTAATCTTTTGATGCTCACTGATATATTGCAGTTTCTAATTTGCAAAATTCTGAAAAGGGTCATGAATTCGTCTGAAACTGCTGGACCTTCGACTATGAGGGATGGATAAAGATGAATCTAACATTGTTAAGGATTTCATATTTTAGTTATCAAGTTTAAGGAGTGATGTCCTCCTATTTTCGATGTCTTGAAACTTATTTTAATTTCTGCTATGCTTTATTTTAACCTAATGGATTAATATCAACATTTGCTTTTTATAATTCAATAAAATTAGACAGATTTCAGATTAAAACTCTGTTCAAACCATTCTTCTAATAATGGGAATATGTTGAAGTTTAAAGTTGGATTCATATCCAATTACCCAAATAGTTTATACGTTTCCTGTTTCCAAATAATTGGTATACAACAATGTTGTATATCTTCTTTAACGCTTTACTTTTCTAATATGTTGGTTTCCATGGGACTTATATTACCCGATCTATTAGTAATGATTAATAATTCCTCAAATTCTAAATTTTTACATGTTTTCCTATTGGGGCAATTATATTTATAGGACAAAAAACTGTAGTATTGTCTCCTTAAGACTTTTTCAAATTTGGCCACTTTTGGACATAAGTACTCCTTTTTAGAATTACGAAAATTTTAAAAAAAATAGTTTTACAGTCTAAAAAATTTTGGAAAAATCAAAAAGGGAATTACAAAGACATTCCGTAACATAATATTTTAAAAAAAAAATTAAAACATTTGTTTTACAAATATTTTCCAAATTAGTAGAAAGTACATTCTATAAATCTATAAATTATAGAATAGGCTTTCTACTATTTCATTAGTTTTCTACTAAAAATATAGAATTAGTTTTCTACATTTCTTCTATGTTCTACAAAGATATGAAACCGTATTCTATAAATTTACCATTATTCTACAGTTTGTAGAATTATATTTCTATAGTTCACTCTTTGTTCTACATCTTAGTAGAATTGCATTTCTACGGAAACTCTTTGTTCTACAACTTAGTAGAATTGCATTTCTACGGAAACTCTTTGTTCTAGAATTATAGAATACCTATTCTACAATTCGGTCAAATGAATTTCCGAAAATCTAGGAGCAGATCTAGAGAATATATTACTTTCCTTTTCATAATATTTAATTTCCTAATTAATTTTTTAAAACTTTTTTTTCAATTTACAGAATTCTGTCGCCAATTTTTTTCTTCTCCTCCTCACCTAGCGTTTTTTCTCCTCCTTCAACCTACAAACTTTTACGTTTTCTTCATAATTTTTACGTCTTCTCCTTGTTTTTTCGTACCAACTACCTTAAACTATGTTACAAATCTACGTAACATATGGATTATGGACTTCTGGTTTGAAGAGAGAGTGGGATTTTATTGTCGATGAAGAGAAAGGAGGAAGATTGATAACGCTGGAATCGAGTACAAGTTTTGAGGAGTTAAAAATGATGGTGCATGAGGACTATGGTATCGTCGATCAGCATGTTCAAATCAGTTATCTACCTAGTGATTTGACTGATAAATCAGGGTTTCCCCCAGTCATTATCACAAATGACCGTCAAGTTAAAAATTTTGTTGGATATGCAAAAAAAACCCTTCCGTTCGGCTCTGTGTGACACTGACAGGTCCATCTGCAATTAGAAGCGAACTTGTCAACATTGATTTGAATAAAGAGCCATCTGACTCAGGCAGCGATGAGAAACGGCAGGAAAAAACTGAAGCTTTAGTCTTACAACGACAAAATGATGGCTGCACAACAGGTGCTCGTAAGTTAGAAGGTCTTGGCGAGGATGGTGAAGATATTTTGTTTGGTGAGGAGGAAGAAAAAATTCACTCAGAATCTCGGTGTTGGTTGGTAGACGCTGTCAAGAAGGGGCAACTTTTCAAAAGAAAAAACTATTTGAAAGCGACATTGGAAATATGTGCAATGCAGCACAACTTTGATTATGATGTGAAGAAATCGACAAAAAAAATCTGGTCAATACGCTACAAAGATAGAGTGTGCAACTGGAGCGTTCGTGCAGAATGTTTAGAAGGCTCAACCTATTTCAAAATAAACAAGTATGTTGCTGAACATACATGTGCTCCATCGAAAAAAACAAAAATCGGTAGAACAGCTTCAACGAAAACAATTGGACTACAGATTATGCATAGGTCTGAAGGTGTTAAAGAAGGGCCAATACCTCGGGAAATCATGGAATTTATGCGAACTGAGTATGGATGCGAGATCTCCTACCAACATGCTTGGAATGCGCGTGAATATGCAGTTAGTGTTGCTAGAGGAATTCCAGAAAAAGGTTATGGCAAAATTCCCAAATATTTGCACATGTCGAAACAAGCTAATCCAGGTACGCATACTCATTTCGAAACTGATTCCGATAATAGATTCAAATATCTATTAATTGCTTTCGGCCAGTCGATTAGAGGTTTCTATAGAGCCATGCGTAGGGTTATTGTTGTTGATGGCACGTTTTTGAAAAGCAAATGCAAAGGTGTGCTGCTTGTTGCTACAGCTTTAGATGGTGTCTCCAGCTTGTATCCAATAGCATTTGGG
Organism: Eutrema salsugineum; assembly: GCF_000478725.1. Taxonomy (NCBI): domain Eukaryota; kingdom Viridiplantae; phylum Streptophyta; class Magnoliopsida; order Brassicales; family Brassicaceae; genus Eutrema; species Eutrema salsugineum. The sequence goes on from NW_006256486.1 coordinate 11,231,137, forward strand.
GTTGTTGATTCTGAGAATGATCGTTCTTGGGAGTGGTTTTTCAGGCAGCTATTGGTCATTAGAGCTGATGGGCATGGTGTAGCTTTTGTGTTAGATAGAAATTTGTCTGTTACTAAAGCACTTGCTAGAGTTTATCCGCACTCTTCACATGGAATTTGCATACATCATTTGTTGAGTAATGTGGCATCCCATTTCAAGACAAAGGGTTTGGTTGGTTTAATTGTAAAAACGTCTAAAGAATATAGGGTTTCTGAATTTGAGAGGCGATTCAATGATATTCGCAATATTAGTCAGCTCGTTGCAAAATACTTGATGGAGGCTGGTGTGGAAAAGTGGGCGCGATGTAGGTTTTCTGGATTCAGATATGACATTCGAACCACTAACCCAGCTGAGTCGCTGAATTCTGTTCTGTTAGCACCCAGAGAGTTTCCTGTCATTCCTTTGTTAGACAGCATCAGAGAAATGTTAACCAAATGGTTTTATGATCGAAGAAGAGTAAGCTCAAAGCATAATGCCCCATTAACTATTGAGACCGAAAAAAAAATTGACAGGAGGATTGAGAAGGGTAAATCACTTTGAGTTCATCCAGTTAGCTTGAATCGATTTTTGGTTAGAGGAGACAAATTCGATTGTGTAGTTGACTTGAAGCTAAGGACGTGTACTTGTGGGAAGTACACACTGTTAAAAATCCCTTGCAGACATGCCATCAAAGCTGGTTTTTCGGTGAACAAGGAACCACACACACTTACTGATCCAAGGTTTACTATAGCAATCTTAATCTCCTTTTACAATATTCGATTTTTTTCTCTTACATTTAAAATACATTGCATTCTAGGTATACCACTGCCGTATAGAGAATAGCTTATGAAGAAAGCATTAATCCAATAGCCGTTCCCGAGGATGCATGAGTCGTCCCATTGGACATTGAAAATTTCAAAGTTCTTGCACCAGAAACATGGAGAGCAGCTGGTAGACGACGCAAGCGAAGATATGAGACGGTGGAAGATGTAATACGTAATTCACAGGGATCACAGCGGACTAAAAAACATTAGTGTAGTCGTTGTGGTTTGGAAGGACACAAGAGAGGGACATGTGACATGCCTATCTAGGCATCTCTTTTTAGTTTTTGGACGTGTTTGCATTTCTTTTCTCTAGTTGTTTGAACTGGTTGACATTGTTGTTTTTAGAATTCTATTTGCAATACAGTTTACCATTTCCATTTTAAAACCATCAAGTGCATTTACGTTGAAAAAAGTACTCATGTAGATTTAAAGAAGTAAACAAAACTTGGCTCAAAGGTGCAACATTATTCATCACCAATTATTCCGTAATGGACACCAAAATTCCAAAAAGATGACAGCATTCACCTAGTAGGCAAAGTACCAAACAAAACCACAAACAAAAAAATCTCACAGATGAAAAGTTGTTTTCTCGCTGATGCCTTCATACATTCTAACTGATGCTCCAAATTCTGATTTTTCTCCACAATCTTCTGAACCTTCTCCATTATGATCTTCTCTGTACTGACGATTCTTTTCATGTCCTCAAATAACATCAACTGATTCTCCGAAAGAATATTTAATTCTTCCAAATGTGCTTCGTCAGCCCATTTGAAAACATAACTGTAGTCTCCTTGTTTTGCGACCAAGCATTTGTAGAACTTTCGATTTGTATTTGGGTAATTACGTACCGGTGTATGTAGCCAACTCCTAAAACTGATAATCCGATACAATATGTCACATACAACTTTCACAAGACAACATAGATATTACATTTCAAACAACATAGATATTACATTTTAAATAATTGTTCAGTTATAGATATAACAATACGAAGGAAATCCCAAAACCAGAATTATATTTGGTAGACTAGTAAATCATCGCTTAGAGTTTCTTGTCTTTCGTATCCGGTACACTTCCTGGCGTAAAAAATCGTTTAGGCAAGTCATATCCAATCCTGCGAATAAGAAATACAAGATTACGGAAATGAGTAGCTATCTTCATACATACAACATCACATAAACAAGATTAATGAACGTGTCATCTCTTTATTTCTGTGAAGACAGCATATATGGGAAGGCACACCGTGTGAGCTTTGGAGTTTCAAAGCACACTAGCAATCAAAGACAATGATGAAAACGAAAAAGATGGTAACAGCCAAAAAAAAACTTTCATCACGAGTTAACAAAGAAGTTCCCTTGTATTTTTAAAGCTGTTTTAAGAAAACAAAGAAGTTCAAACCAACCATAGACCACCATGACGACATAAAAGAAAATAAGATTCCTAATGCAGATTCTTAGTTGGGGCTGATAAACAGTTTACAAAGCACCAAGATTCTGCATTGATCAACAAACACAATATAACAGCTGAGAACCTGAGAAACAACCTATGTATAGAGACTGGTAAAAAGCTAATAAACAACTTCATAGTAACACAGTACTCAGAAACAAATGAAACTCAAGTAATATCAACAACAGCAACAACAAATCCAACGATGATCCTTGTAGAAAAAAAGAAAAAAAAAACACTATGAGATACCAAACAAGTGATATCTTGTTTTGAATGGTGTTGCTAGGACATTGCTAAAAAGCTAACGTATATAGAGTATCAGTCATGTGAAGAGATAGGATTTTTTCAAAAAAAAGTCGATATTGTTTTTCAATGATGTAAAAAACGAAAGCAACTTAGAAGAACCTTCCAGGACCAATTCCAAAGCGGCGCTGTCTCACAGTCACTGGTCTTACTTCAGCTACACTACCGTAGACTGAAAATAAAACAATAAGAGATGTCAATTCATGCTTTAGAATGAAGAAAATACAGTGAAACAGCATTATTATTCTGAGGGGAAAACAAAAGCAAACAAAAAACAAAACAAAAAAAAAATGCTCAAGTCTTTCAAAGACATACAATTTGATTATCGCTTATTCAATTCTAAAGTCTAAGTGCCATTATCCTAGGAAAAATGACCAAAAACAAATAAAAAGTAGAAGAAGTCGAAAAAAACAAGATTTTAAAAGAGTCTCTACGTGATTGGAATAATCTACATGATGCAATTAATGATGAAAGACATAGAAAAATGCAATAGAATGAAACAGAAAAGTTAATAAGATAAAAAAGGAGGAAGAACAATGGATCTGGGGAAGAATCCCCATCTCCATCGCCTAACCCTAGAAAAACAAAGTTTGGTGGCTCAAAATCTCAGTACAAGAGCACACACCCGTTTAGGGCTGCTAAACAATGTATTTATAGGTCCTAAAGTCTTCCAGGTCTCATTTAGGGCTTCTCTGAAGAGGAATGGCGAAGTAGGCTTTGGTGTTGGGCCTTGTGGCTCGTCCTAAGGTCCACCGGGGGTGAGAGTCTTCCAGGGCAGGTAAAACATGTGTCCCGCGGGTGAGAGTCTTCTGGGACTGGTGAACAGGGTCAACTTGTTCTCCATGTATCTTTTGATTGCACCGTTGGATCTTTGTGATGTAAAGTGCTATGGAAAGCTGGTTGTCTCCTCTTGATTGTCTCCAAATTTGGGCTGGATCGAACGGTGAGAAAGTCTTCATTTTAGGATGAACTTCTGACGGTCTGATTATGAGCTAAAAATGTGGATTTCTTCTATTTTGCCATCATATTCCCTAAGTTTCCTGAAAAGAACCTTGAAACTACAAATACATGGAAATCATAATAAAAGTTCCTAAAACAGAATAAAACCTTTGAAAAAGCATTTGAAATCAATACTGGAAAGTGGTCAAAATCAGGTGTTATCAACTCCCTCAGATTTAAGACTTTGTTTGTCCTCAAACAAAATAAGATCTAATCTGGAAAAATATCAGCAACCATACTTGTAGACCTTAATAATTATGGAAAATGCATCAATCAGATCAAGTCTAGAAAATTCTCACCAAAATACAAACATAACTAGTCCGTTAATCCGTCATGCAAAATTCTACACACTTAGAACTAACTTTCAGTCAACTAGCTGATGCGGACATCAACCCATCAAGACGTCTCATGGTGATCTCAACACTTGGAAGAATTAGGTGCAACGGACATGAGAGTCTAGCTAAGGGTAAAGGAGAGACAATCTCCCTTGTTGAACAAGTTAATGGCGAAGGGGAGACGACTGTCATTAACTTGTTCTCTCTAGACTCCTATCCCATCACCAATAAGCCATTAGATCACTCAATCTTAACCGGACCAAACCAAAGAGGAGGCAACCAATCTATTGAAGATACTGTTTAACCCAAAAAGAGCCACGAGCATTGTCCAGGTCAAATGAAGTCCAATAACAAGTGTTCCAGACCAACTGCCACTTGGATCACATTCTTAGCTCAACCAGAGCACGCCTCGAAGTGGAATCAGTCCAATTGGAGTTCAGATGAAGGAGATATTGAGTTTATAAATCGGGAAATCCTCTACTTACCCGATTTGGACATATGCGCCTTAGTTGGAGAATTCCGACTAAATCAGGAGGAATTAAGCTATCAACCGACTTGTTCTGGAATCTTGATTCATCAGAGAATCACAGAGAATTTGATTCAGACCGAGATCGATTCTGTTAGGAGATATCCAAATTCTAACCCGATGGATCCTCCACTTGCCTTATTTGCAACCTTCTAGGTTTTGGAGTCTTCAGACATATCTTTGGCGACCAGGAGACATTCTAACTCAACCAGAGGCTCTACTAGGCGTCCTTACTTCCACCAAAACGCATAGGATCAATTCGAGATGCACATGGACTGAGCTTCCTTATTTAGATCCAAGTGCATTCAACATGTTCACACTTGGTGTCATAACTCTCCAATGGCTATATCCTTGCTGCTTCTACGACTTGAGCACACATTCAGCGAACCTGGACGTCCCAAGACATCACTTCTATGCACCCAAGTTGTCAAGACTCAAGCTCAGCTCCATTTACCTTATTTGGCCGAGATTTGGTCATTATGACTTAAACGGCTAGTTTGCATTTAGTTTGTGATTTCTTTCTTGCTTTAGCTTTTTAGAACGTTGGTTTAGACTTGTGTAGAGCATTATATAAGCTCATCTTTGTCTTCATTGTAAATCACCATTCAATCTTAATTAATAAAGCATTTTCGTTTTCTTCAAAGAGAGTTCTTTGTAAGAGTTGTTTCTTTTGAATATTGTGTGTGATTCACATTGTTCATTAGAATTTTTGGATTAAACTATTTGTGTGATTCAAGTAGTTTGTTCCATCACCTGATAGAGATAGTCTATCATCATCAGATTGAGTGAATCAATCAAATCCACCACCTTCCATCCTACCTTCATATCCACTTCCGCACAAAGCTTGTTAGCTTTTCATTATCAAGAGATCTCCTAAGCATCGGTGTGATTCCGTACCTACATCATCTGTTATCAGAACTCAAGTTCCTACCAAGGTGCTTTTGTTATTATCTTTTGCTTTTTGTTATTTCAGTTTTTGTTTCATTATAAAATTAAAAACCCATAAAAATTTGTTTCGATTCTGTTTTCATTGTTTTGTTATCTGATTTCTTTTCTAGACTCACAAAAAAAAAATCTCTTGTTTTGAAATATTCTATGCTTGCTTTGATTCTAAAAACCAGAAAATAAAAATAAGAATTTTTCCTTTTGTTATTTGCATTTTCGAATTATTTTCACAAAAAAAACAATCATATATCTTTCTTTTCTGTTAGTTGCTTTTGATATTTGAATTCTCATAGCTTCCTTAAAAAAAATAAAAATAATAATAATAAATTAGAATTTTCTCTTTTGTTTTATTGAATTTTCGTAATTTTTGTAGTCAAAATTGTTGTCCTTGTGATCTTTTTTTTTATTATTCAGTTTTGTAATATTTCCCTTAATACAAAAAAAAATCATAAAAAAAATTTTGCTTTGCTTATTTTAGTTATCGAGATCTTCCGTTTTTAAAAGAAAGAAAACCAAATAAAAAGTTAACTATTTCTTCTGAATTTTGTCCCAAAAAAAAATAAATAAATAAATAAAATAATCTGTTTTCCTTTTTCTTGTTAGTCGAATTAGTTTGTTTCCATTTACTTGGTCGTGTCTTCAATATTGCAAATATTTATTTTTGTCGACCACTGAGTCACGCTTCTGATTATCTCTTGTCTCTCTCTTGCGAGGTACAACTTGAAAGCCAGAAAATTATGGAGTATGAAGATGAAGCCAACAAATACAACACATCAGAAATTGATTGGGGTGAGGAACCGTATGATTCATGGGAAGGAGGAGGAGCATACAAAGACCAGTCATGCTATGGAGAAACTGATTCTTATATTAGTTATGGAAGTGCCCCAGCATGTGAAGAAGAAGACTCACAGATCGAAGACGCTGCTTCCCAAATCAGTCATGGAGATGAATATGAGAATTCTGAAAGAGATGACCATGACGGAGATTCATGGCAGGGAGAGACTGAATCCCAGCTCAGTCAAGGAGAGGGGGACCACGAAAGTGTGCAAGATCATAGAGAGTTCACTTATGCAGGAGATCATGATCAGTTCATAGAACAATACCAAAAACGTTGGTATGAAGAAACTGATTCTCAAATCAGTTCAGAAGATGGTGATCCATATGGTGATGAGCCTTGGAACGTAGGAGCTGATCCAAAAGAAGGTAATGTTGATAAATTGGAGATTGAAGAACAGGTTCAAGAACCAAATAAAGCAAACATCAACTACACCGTGGAAGATGAGTCTTGTGGTGAGCCAACAGATGATGAAGCAGCTTGTGAGCCACGCCACATCTACTTTTCAGGTCATGATCAAGGACCAGAAGCTTACCTACAATGGGAGAACGAAATGGAATATTGGATGCAGTCCAACAACATTCCTAAGGAGGAGAGACTATCATATGCAATTGACTCATTTGTTGGAGAAGCTACCACATGGTGGCGACAGGAAGAAGCTCTGAACTACTACCATAATCCAGTTCGCAGTTGGGGTGATCTAAAGCAGCGTATGTACAGAGAGTTCGTACAGAAGTTCCACAACCGCAACTACACTCCCAAGAAGCTTTTGTTCCAAGCAACTACAAAAGGTTGGATATCAAAACCACCGCTTGTCCCTAAGCACAAGCACGCCTACTGTCCTGAGCCAAAGAAAGTGTTTCAAAACACTTTGGAGAAGAAGTCAAATGCTGAGAAACCAGTGGTAACTACAGAAGTTAAACCAAATTCAAACCCACCACTCACAGCTCACAAGGGAAGCACAAAATCGACACTTGAGCCACAAGACAAAGCAAAGCAACGTAAGTCTTCTAAAACTCTTATGATAGATACCACAATCTGTTATAGATGTCATCAGAGAGGACATTTTGCTAAGACATGCCCATCTAGAGAATTAGAAATTAGTTCATCAGTTGAACCAGAAAAAGAAGAAGCTAGAAAAATAGAAAAAGATGAGTTGCATTTTAAAATTTCCACTTCAGATATGATTTGCTTGTCTTTGCCAAAGGTTTTTGCTGCAGGTTTAAATCATGGAGAGCAGCACTATGAAGAGATAGATACGTGTCAGCCTACTCCTGAGAAAGATGAAGTTGTTACCAACTTCACTCTGATCCAACCAGAGCCACCAGATAACATGTTAACTCCAAATGTCGTGGCAATAAAGGAAACAGAACTAAACAATAGTTCTACTCAGGTAAGTAGCACAGATCTCTCACTTATTTCTGATAATTCTAAGTCTGTGATAATGAATATTTTATATCCAGAGACATGTGAGAAAGAACCCATCTCTTATTTTAAACAACAAAACTGTGAAGAACATGATGCTTTGCAAAAAGTTAACAAAATGGTTAAAACTAGATCATGTTTCTGTGTTTCTTGTACTACCATGACTGCCATAACGCACTTGTCTTCTGTCAAAAGTGTCAAAGATCTTGCAGGTACAGAAGAGATGTTACAAAAATCCAAACCGCCAAGCTTTAGTGGAGACACACCACGTGAATATGAAGTTTTCACCAAGACGACTACGTTGCTGCCAAAGGAAATCAACAACAAACCTTGGAGAGGAGTCATTGCCTCTTTACTGATCAAAGAAGAACCACCAGACATTCCACACCAATCCCACCTGAACCGAAATGGAGAAATGATCCAAGGTAAGTTTCTAGACTCACATCTTTACCATGATACTAACTTGCTCTATCTTTGTGCAGATGAATTAGTTTCAAGGACGAAACTTTTTCAAGAGGGAGGGTATGATGCGGACATCAACCCATCAAGACTTCTCATGGTGATCTCAACACTTGGAAGAATTAGGTGCAACAGACATGAGCGTCTAGCTAAGGGTAAAGGAGAGACGATCTCCCTTGTTGAACAAGTTAATGGCGAAGGGGAGACGACTGTCACTAACTTGTTCTCTCTAGACTCCTATCCCATAACCAATAAGCCATTAGATCACTCAATCTTAACCGGACCAAACCAAAGAGGAGGCAACCAATCTATTGAAGATACTGTTCAACCCAAAAAGAGCCACGAGCATTGTCCAGGTCAAATGAAGTCCAATAACAAGTGTTCCAGCCCAACTGCCACTTGGATCACATTCTTAGCTCAACCAGAACACGCCTCGAAGTGGAATCAGTCCAATTGGAGTTCAGATGAAGGAGATATTGAGTTTATAAATCGGGTGATCCTCTACTTACCCGATTTGGACATATGCGCCTTAATTGGAGAATTCCGACTAAACCAGGAGGAATTAAGCTATCAACCGACTTGTTCTGGAATCTTGACTCATCAGAGAATCACAGAGAATTTGATTCAGACCGAGATCGATTCTGGTTTAGGAGAATCCAAATTCTAACCCGATGGATCCTCCACTTGCCTTATTTGCAACCTTCTAGGTTTTGGAGTCTTCAGACATATCTTTGGCGACCAGGAGACTTTCTAACTCAACCAGAGGCTCTACTAGGCGTCCTTACTTCCACCAAAACGCATAGGATCAATTCGAGATGCACATGGACTGACCTTCCTTATTTAGATCCAAGTGCATTCAACATGTTCACACTTGGTGTCATAACTCTCCAACGGCTATATCCTTGCTGCTTCTACGACTTGAGCACACATTCAGCGAACCTGGACGTCCCAAGACATCACTTTACGCACCCAAGTTGTCAAGACTCAAGCTCAGCTCCATTTACCTTATTTGGCCGAGATTTGGTCATTATGACTTAAACGGCTAGTTTTGCATTTAGTTTGTGATTTCTTTCTTGCTTTAGCTTTTTAGAACGTTGGTTTAGATTTGTGTAGAGCATTATATAAGCTCATCTTTGTCTTCATTGTAAATCACCATTCAATCTTAATTAATAAAGCATTTTCGTTTTCTTCAAAGAGAGTTCTTTGTAAGAGTTGTTTCTTTTGAATATTGTGTGTGATTCACATTGTTCATTAGAATTTTTGGATTAAACTATATGTGTGATTCAAGTAGTTTGTTCCATCACCTGATAGAGAGAGTCTATCATCATCAGATTGAGTGAGTCAATCAAATCCACCACCTTCCATCCCACCTTCATATCCACTTCCGCACAAAGCTTGTTAGCTTTTGATTATCAAGAGATCACTAAGCATCGGTGTGATTCCATGCCTACATCACTAGCTCTTAACATTCATTAAAGGTTTCAGTGGTTCTCATCAAAAGGATATTAAACAAGGCATTCAAGGTTAGGTATCAAAAAAGCTTTTTAATGGTAAGGCTGATGTGTTTAGGGTTACCTTTTTCTGGAGAGACATGACATTATGCAAAACAGCAAGAGAGGATGGAACTGTAAATACCCCCACAGTTTCAGTCATATTATTCTTGCTTCAAGATTTCTGATCTCCTTTCTTCAGGTTCTCCTTATTCCCCCAGACTTAGATTTTTGTCCAAATTGTGAATCCATGACTCCTTAAGTAAATACCTATTGCCTTGGCTCAAGTGATTTCGGCTTCTAAGACTCTTTAGGCTTTTAGTTTCCTTCCTTTCTTTCTTTTTCTCCTTTTTTCGTTTTATTTTTTTTTGAAAGGGGAAACAACCTATTGACTTGGAGTCTTAGGGAGCACGAAAATTACCTTTAAGAATGAGTTTTTCTGAGGCATCATAAGATTTCTGGCACACTCCCTTCTGGTCTCTTTCAGTCTTTCTCTTAAGTGACTGAAAACTATGTTGTTCCTCCCTCTCCGGCGTTTTTGCACATACCTGTCGATATAAACTTAAGAGAGAATGCATGAGGTTTGAACACGAAGGTTTGGGCTAAGGGTTTGGTACCAGCTAAAGATGAACTAGCCATCTAGGACAACAAAGAGTGGTAACAATAAGGAAAAGATATCCTAGATGTATATCATGATGCTTTTTAAAAAAAAAACATTGATGAGAAAATTAGATGTCAAGATTAAGTCCAAGTAAAATGAGCTAGTACAGTAAAAACTCTATAAATTAATAATGTTGGGACTTTGATATTTTATTAATTTATAGAGTTATTAATTTATAGTTTTCAAAGAAAAAAAATATTTATTATTTCTTCTTAATTTTAAAATACATTATATAATTTTAAAAAAGTTTTTTCTAAAATTTAAGATGAATTTCAAAAAAAATTTGATTTAAAATGAAAAAAAAACATCACCATACTCGTATTTTAGTAGATTATCTTATGTATATGTTTTTGACCCAAAAAAAAAAAAAAATCTTATGTATATGTTTAAATCATATTTTGTTTATGGTAATTATTAATTTATGATATTAAAGGGACCATATATTTACATAAAAGTTTTGTTAAAGTTATTATCTTATTATCTTATCAAATTGTGTCATATTTTGAACTGGCCCAACTCGGGACTATGAAAAATTATTAATTTATAATGTTTATTAATTTATCGAATATTAATTTATAGAGTTTCTACTGTATATCCTGTCAGAAAAGATCTTCATGAATAGAACTCCTCTGGTGGGATTTAGTAATGTAAGTACTCTAGCTACCGCCTAGTCTAGTACTAAACCTTGAAAGAGCTTTTATGAGTGATTGGTGTAGAAGCAAACAGGTTGGTTATCATCATCGATTTTGTCATTATTCCCTCAAAATGTTCTTGACCCTTGAAAACACTTTTTTGAAACTCAAAAGACTTTGAAAAGGTTTAAAAAAATCGAAAAATTTTAAAGAAAATGCAGAATGCAATGGCTCATGCAAGAAAAGATGGTTAGAAAGGGATGAAATCCTCCCCCAGACTTAAATCACACTGTCGCCAGTGTGAAATAAATTAGGCAAAGATGATAAATAGAGAATTAAAAAGATTAAAAAGATTAAGGAAAAGAAAACTTACCTGGTGTTGGTGATGGATTGTGATGTGGTTGTGGTGGTGTTGCTTGATCAAACTTGGATGCTAGGGATCCAAAACTGATTTGAACAAGGTGGTGGTGAAAGTGGCCAAGGATGAAATGGAGGTGGCGAAGGGTAGATGGAAGTGGCCAAGGTGGAACAGATGTGGCCAAGGGTGGATGGAAGTGGCCAAGGTGGCCGGCTGTGCTGGCTGCGGATGAAGACATCCTGGCCACGGTAGGACGCGCGCCGGCCGCGGTTGAGGACGTCGCGGCCGCAGTAAAACACCTGCTGGCCACGGCCGAACCTCCTTTGGCCACGGTCAGCTCCTTTTCTTCCCTTCTTTTATTTTTTTTATGGCATACTAAGGCCTGTCTAAAATAAGAAAAACAAAACTTTTAATTGAAAAAGAAAGCTTAAACAAAAACAAATAAGTACCTAAAATGACTTGCCTCCCATCAAGCGCTTTGGTTTATAGTCCTTAGCTAGATTTTGCAAAGAAAAAGACTTAGTTCAAATAGGATCTTGTCCTAAGACAAGTCCTTTTCGAAATCCTCCTGTTCTGTCTGGCAGGTTCTTCATCACTCCAGAGTTCTTCTGGTTCAAATGCCATGGCTATTTGCTCTCCTCTTTTGCTCTTAAGTGGTGTAGCTTCATAAAAGATGTCCTTGTCGATATTGGCAAAGGAAACTCGCCTGTTGGGCCAATCCATGATGGCTCGATCAGTTGCTAAGAAAGGCCATCCAAGAATAACTGGATAAGAGTCATCTTTGGTCTTCACTATGTATAAATCGACAGGTGCAATGCAATTTCCAATCCTTAGAGGAATGTCTCGGGCTATCCCTCTAGGTGTTGCACTTGAATCATCTGCTAAGCTAATCTTTGTCCTGATACTTGAGATGTGCTTAATGCCAAGTCTCAAAGATGTGCTTAATGCCATGCTCTTGTGCTGCTTGCTCAGGCGAAATTCAATCTCTTGAAGTTCACCATCTGTCTTTCCTCTTTACCATGAAGCGATTTCATTGGACTCCTTGATCTCTAACTTAGCAGCCTTGGCATCGATGGATCCTTGAAGGATATCATACTTCTGTCTTGGCTGCTCTTCCTCAAAAGCATCTATCTTCCTTTTTAGGGCAGCAATGTCTCGAGAGTGCAGATCTTCTAGCGATTTCACATGGTGAGTGAGGTCATCGATCCTCTTGTACAGGGTAGCTTCCGTAACAACTTGAAAATCAAGGTATTGATTCAGCATAGCTCCTAATCGATTTAGTTGGGTCCTAAATCGATCAGCTTCAGCGTTTTGGTGCAGAATCTGATGAAGAAGAGGATGAGATGGTCGACGGTTCACCAAGTGTGGCGAATATGGCTCATCTCGGTGGTGTGGAGGTTGCGAGTCTCCATGGTGGTGGTTCGGATTAGGGTTCCAAAGATGATGATAAAAATCACGCCTGGAGGGTGATTCACATGCGCAGGGAGCTTCACACAGGTCGCAGGACCTTTGCTCGGGATTAGGGTTTCTCCTTGAATGATCCATGCTTCAAAGGTTTCTGAAACTAGGGCAAACAGAAGAAAGAATAAGCAGAAAAAGAAAAAGTTAGGGTGTTTATGAATTTGGTTTACTTCCTATGTTACTTTGGCAGAAACTCGACATATATATAGTCGTCTGCGGCTTCAGCCTCCCAGGTTTAGACCTCCAGCAACTTCATGCCTCCCCGACAACGGCGCCAAAAACTTGATGGGCTTGCGGGCCTAGGGTTGTTTTTTAACAAGCCTGTTGGTCCTCCTTAAGTTTTAAATTTATAAAACTCTAGTGTCTGCAAGTGCACAGATGTATCTTGTAGGACTTAGGGTGTCGATCCACAGGGAGGATGTCTAATCTGCAAAAAACAACAAACTGCGAAGTAAGCAAACTCATAAACCAATAAAAGATTTGGGATTTTTTGGTTAGGATCCTAAACTAAACCTAATCTAATATTCACAAGAAATGCAATGCAGGATGAATTGTTAAAAGAACATCTAAAGCATATCGACTCAAACTAAAGACTCTTGAACTCATAGGTGGCGATTTAGACTCCTCCGATTTACTCTAATCGATGTATGGTGGCATTTCCAATTAGCTTCCGAGCGATTTCTCTTCATCTGTTTATGGGAATCTGCATTGAACTAGAATAGACACATGTATGATTAACCAACTGTCGTCACCTTAATCAACTAATCTCTTAGATCTAGAAATTAACTCTCGCTCTCATGCTAAACTTAAGATCATGCATTGAACATTGAATTCGTCTGCTCACATCTTCTCTATAGGTAGCTTTCGACTACTATAGCGACTATGTTCTTCTGAAGCTAGGTACGGATGATCTGATACAGCACTCTCATGGCTCTGATCAATCCTAGGCTCAGAGAATAGGTCATGAATCTACTCTCATGCTTTACGAATAACTTAGAAGAGATGATATCCAGAATATGGCTAAGAATAATAGAAATCCTAATCGATATATATGCTTGTCGATATCTTCAAACAACTTGACTCTCTGGGACTAATCTACATGATGCAATGAATGATGAAAGACATAGAAAAATGCAAAAGAATGAAACAGAAAAGTTAATAAGATAAAAAAGGGGAAGAACAATGGATCTGGGGAAGAATCCCCATCTCCATCGCCTAACCCTAGAAAAACATAGTTTGGTGGCTCAAAATCTCATTACAGAAGCACACACCCGTTTACGACTGCTAAACAATGTATTTATAGGTCCTAAGGTCTTCCAGGTCTCATTTAGGGCTTCTCTGAAGAGGAATGGCGAAGTGGGCTTTGGTGTTGGGCTGGATCGGACGGTGAAAAAGTCTCCATTTGAGGCTGAACTTCTGATAGTCTGACTGTGAGCTAAAAATGTGGATTTCTTCAATTTTGCCATCATATTCCCTAAGTTTCCTGAAAAGAGCCTTGAAATTATAAATACATGGAAATCATAATAAAAGTTCCTAAAACAGAGTAAAACCTTTGAAAAAGGATTTGAAATCAATGGTGAAAAGTGGTCAAAATCAGGTGTTATCACATATTTAATTAAATTTGAAAAATTGCATTGTAGGACCAATAAACTTTTATATAATTGATCAAAAGACTCTTTTTATTTAAAAAACCTATATTACAAAATATATCAAGTTTTATGAATCAAATATTAACTAAATTATATACAAACAGTTTGGCACAGAGTTAAACAATTCTTCAAGATGTTCATATTGAAAAAGTGTTGTTGACTTTGCCATAAAATAATTTGCTTTGTTACTCTATCCAGTTGACTTACTTGTCACTCTTCTACATGTGTATATGTATTTTATTTTCCATATGATATTTATGCGTAGCTCTTTTTTAAGAAAATGTCAGCATATATGGTCCAAACACATACCAATTTTTTAAAAACTTTTTTTTTATCTTAAATGGAGCACTGATAGAAAATTAATTTGTTTTTGTTTAAGACACTTGTGAGTTCTCCAATATTCATTAACTCCAAAATCCTTTTAGAAGTTGCTTCTGTAGTTTCATGATAATTAATACAAATTGAATTTAAGTTCAGATAGAAGGATGTTTAGCTTGTAAATCTAGATTTATAAATTTAATTTGGTTATTTTGTGAAACATATTATCCCACTAATATTTTTGATCCAAGAATTTAATTAAAGTATGATGATATTTAAATACACATTTAAGATAAAAAATTCACTTACAACATATTTAACAAGTTGCTCAACCGCATAAATAAAGTGGTTGGAAAGATCACCACCCCATTTTCAAATTCCCAAAATCAAACATAAAAAAATATTATGAATTAGTTATTATGGTTGTTCATTATAAGACTCATATATAGGAAGTTTATAATATTTTCATTTTCTTTATTTTTTAAGTTTAACTTGTTCCCCCAAGTATTTGTATATTTATATATATTCCTAATTATTCGTGGAATAGGATGTCAATTTCTTCTTTTTCTTAGCTCTCTCTTTTATTCGCTACACGTTATCCATATGATAGTCTCTCTATCTATTTATTCTTACACCAAAAACTATAATATTTAATTTATGTTTATGATAATTTCTTTTTTCCAAAATGATGGTTATGGTAGGCTATGCCTTCGCGATCTTGATTTTATTGTAGATTCAGTCTCCGCGGAACATAAATTTAGAAAGATAGTTATCAATGCTTATCTAGAATAACGTTTAACGATGGTTTAATCTTTGTATCTTATTCATTATAGTTCTGTTAAAATTCTTTAGATATGAAGATTTGTTTATATAAAACAAAAATAATTTTAATATAATCAATTAGGGTTTTTGTGGTATCTATGTTTGACCTAACTATTTTTGAAAAATCTATAATTGTTTAGTTGATTGTTAAGCATATATGAGAAGTGATTATATAACTTTTATTTTGTGATATAAGTTATTAGGGTTTTGATGTTATAAAAATTTACTCAGATATTTAATTATGCATTATATATATATTTTTTAAAAATAATAATAAGTAATAATTAAACAAAATAAATTTTTCAAAAAACAATCTAATTTCATAAATAGTTTATATGAAAACAAAAAACTAATAAAACAAATATTTTGTTGTTAAAATATGGTCGTTCTTGCATTTTTTTCATGTAAAATTGTTGATTAAACTTTTATATTCGATTTTTTTCAACCATAGATTTTTCAATCTATAACAAAGTTATCCATTCAATCAGTCTTGTGACATGGTAGACCAAATATATATATATTTTTTATCAGGTTTACTTCGAAAAACTTCATTCAGCAGTGGAAACAAAAATGTAAATGTGGTATTGACAGTTATTTCTTTTCTTTCAAAAATATAATTTCCTTAATAAAATACTTTATTTTAAAATATACCTTAACCAATATTTTTTAGAGAAAAATCCATAACACTACCAAAAACCCTTACAAATATCATTATCTTGTAAAGAAAACCTAAAACTTTATATATATATATATATATATATATATCCCCAATAAAAAAGATTCAACTAAGTTATGCCTCCAAAATTTAGATGTCCTTATTCGTCGCCTGCCTTACTTTTGCTTTGGGCCAGTCATGGTGCTAGTCGAATATAAAATTATTAGAGTTGTTAGCTAAAACGTTGCTTTATACTGATTTCGTATTCATCGGGTTTGGTATTGGTTGATTGAGTTAACTCATCCTATATTTGATTATTGCATGATTATTATGATATAGTTTGTGAAGCCAAGCAATTATTGCCTCATCATTCAGGCATGCATAATTAGGATTTGATTGCTTTTTTCATATAATATATAAGATATGGAGATGCATGTCTTACTTTGATCTGTTCAGCAACTGTCGATTGCAACTGATGTGTGTTAAGATCACCGAAAGCATTTGTGAATGTAAAATAAAGCAGATTAAAAACTAGATGACCGATATAGATGAATAGACTTTTGAAAACCGATTTGCTTATAAGTTGCACAGATTATTCTGTTATCAAATATGAAGTGTTATCGTTGGTTAAAAAAGTCTTGTAACTTTATTTTTCCATTCTCTATCATCGTTAATAAATGTTGATTACGTGAAAAGATTTGTGACTATGGAAGATTTAATCTCTCCTCATAATTTTGAGAAAGGAGAACACTACCACCAGTTTGATTTACCAACTTGATTGTCCACCACTTGATTTAAGGTACGCAAATTAATATTATTCGGTTTAGTTTTAGTTCCAATATTTAACCATAAAGTATTCACAAGTTATTTAGAGCGATTAAAAAAGACATGATCACTAGAATGTGATATCACTAAAAGCTCATTGCTTAAAGTTTCTTTCAAGAACTTGGATTACCACTAGAAGTGAAAAGATAAAGAAGGTAATATGCAAAAGATATATCCCCCATGTGGCGACAAAATAAGCTAGTGTGAGTACAATATGAGGTAGTACAAAGAATATTAAAAGCTCCAGAAGAGCATATATATTTGCCCATAGAAATACTATAAGAATTAAAGAATCATTTTGTTGATCTAGAGTGTTCTCCTTAGCATGGAGATGCAGAGAATTACAATGTATAACTAGGTACATGACATCAAATACTAGAGCACAATGTTTGATTATACACAATTTTCTTGATTCTCAAGGAATTTTAATAAGATGGTAGATAGAATAGCAAAAAGATCCTATTTGATCCAAGTATTCCTTTTATTAGTCTTTTTATTTTTTGTATTAACCTTAGTCTTCAATTTTATGTTCTTATTTATCTTGTACAGTTCCTGAATAAGGATTACAATCACAATGAATCTAATGGAATTTGCAGAAGTAAAAAAAAGGAAAAATTTATGTAGTGTAAGAGCTAAATATTTTTCAAATTTAAATTGATCTCATATTGTTTTTATAATACAGACCACCAGCAAAACATTTTATGGTTTGTAGAACCATCCACCTAAATTAGATTTGATTCAACACAAACCTTAACTCTAACTCGCTTTAATCAATTTATGCGTGGAACAAAACAAACACTACAATTAAAAAAAAATAGATATACTATTCACACATAGAAAATAATTATCTTCTTCCAAGGTGTATCATAATTGGATGTAAGAAGATTTTATTTTATATTAAAAACTTATATGTAAAATATTATATATCTAAAATAGACAAATATCATATAAATATGGATGGAGTTCTTGTAGGGAACAAATACAATTGGAAAAAAATAAAAAATAAAAGGAAAACAAAATAAAATCACATGTGGCTTTTATTTCTTTTTGCAGGTGAGATGTCTTCCATGGGATATATATATAGAAGTTCATGATTATCATATATATATTATGAGAGAAGTTCTGTGAGTTTTATCATCATGCATTTATAAAATCATACAACATTTCTTTTCAATTTCAGTATATCACTCTTTCAATTACAAATTTTGGGGAAATGATAATCAGAAACTTCCAAGATATTTTGTTAGCTTTATTACTTGATTCTCCATTTTCCATTATTTACTGGTCTTGCCTACAAGAATTGATTAAAAAAAATTTCCAATCTAAAAAAATTTATTGTAGTCAAAAACAGAAAATGCAGAAAAAGATAATGGAAATGGAGAGTCAAGTAATAGGGCTAATGAAATATACAATAAATCTATGCATCTTTAAGAGTAAGTATGCTTTATTTTTATAATTCTTACATTATAAACGTTATACATAATTATCGTTTACCAAGTATATACAAATTTTAATAAAACGTTTGTTATAAAACTATCTTTATATCATATTTAATTAAATTTGAGAAATTGCATTGTAGGACCAATAAAAGATTTATATAATTGATCAAAAATTCATCATATTTAAAAAATCTTATATTATAAAATATATCAAGTTTTATGAATCATAACTAAATGATATACAAACATTTTGGCACAGAGTTGACAAATTCTTCAAGATGTTCATATTGAAAAAGTGTTGCTGAGTTTGCCACAATATCATTTCCTTTGTTACTCTATCGAGTCGACTTGGTCGTCACTCTTCTACCATAAGACAAGTGTGTGTTTATTTTTATTTTCCATATAATATTTATGCGTAATTGTTTTTTTACGAAAATTTCAGCATACGGTCTAGACACATACCTAATTTTTTAATTTTTTTAATCTTAAATGGAGCACTTATAGAAAATTCATTTGTTTTTATTAAAGACACTTGTGAGTTCTACAATATTCAGTAACTCCAAAATCCTCCTATGAGTTGTTTCTATAGGTTCACGATAATTAATACAAATTGAATTTAAATTCAAATAGAAGGATGTTTAACTTGGAAATCTAGATATAAAAATATAATTCTGGTTATTTTGTGAAACATATTATCCCACTAATATTTCTGATCCAAGAATTCAGTTAAAGTATGACGATGTTTTACAAAATATTTAAGATAAAAAAATTTACTTACAACATATTTAACAAGTTGTTCAACCGCATAAATAAAGTGGTTGGAAAGATCGCCACCCTATTTTAAAATTCCCAAAATAAAAATAAAATAAAATTATGAATTAGTTATTATGGTTGTTCATTATAAGACTCATATTATAGTAAGTTTATAATATTTTCATTTTTCCTATTTTTTCAAGTTTAGTTTGCTTCCCAAGTATTTCTACATTTATACATTATTCGTGGAATAGGACGTCAATTTCCTCCTTTTTTTAGCTCTCTCTTTTATTCGCTACACGTTATCCACATGATAGTCTCTCAATCTATTTATTCTTACTCCAAAAATATTCTTACACCAAAAATATAAATATAAATATTTTTTTTATCTTAAATAGAGCACTTATAGAAAATTAATTTGTTTTTGTTAAAGACACTTGTGAGTTCTACAATATTCATTAACTCCAAAATCCTCATATGAGTTGTTTCTATAGTTTCACGATAATTAATACAAATTAAATTTAAATTCAAATAGAAGGATGTTTAACTTGTAAATCTAGATATAAAAATTTAATTTGGTTATTTTATGAAACATATTATCACACTAATATTTCTGATCCAATAATTCAATTAAAGTATGATGATATTTTACAAAATATTTAAGATCAAAAAATTCACTTACAACATATTTAATAAGTTGTTGGAAAGATCGCCACCCCATTTTAAAATTCCCAAAATCAAAACAAAATTATGAATTAGTTATTATGGTTGTTCATTATAAGACTCATATTATAGTAAGTTTATAATATTTCCATTTTTCTTATTTTTCAAGTTTAGTTTGCTCCCCAAGAATTTGTATATTTATACATTATTCGTGGAATAAGACATCAATTTTCTCCTTTTCTTAGCTCTCTCTTTTATTCGCTACACTTTATCCACATGATAGTCTCTCAATCTATTTATTCTTACACCAAAAATATAAATATTTAATTTATGTTTATGGATATATTATTCTATGATGATAAATGCCTTTTTTTTCAAAATGATGGTTATGTTAGGCTATGCCTTCGCGATCATGATTTTATTATAGATTCGCTTTAATCAATTTTTGGGTGGAACAAAACAAACACACTACAAGAAAGATCGGCTTTTACGTCGGCAGATATCGACGTAAATTCGAC
>NW_006256486.1:11261495-11385526 GCF_000478725.1 Eutrema salsugineum
TGATGTTCTGCATGCCATCTCATCGACGCAGCTGTCCGTTCGGATTGATATAGTCTTTTTAACCTATCAGTGATAGGAAGATACCACATTCGTTGGTAAGGAATCTTCTTACGCCCAGCAATTTGTGGTCTATATCTTGGCTTTTGGCAGAAACGACATTCTTCAAGCTTCTCATCATCTCTCCAAAAAAGCATACAATTATCAACACAAACATCAATCATCTCAGAAGGCAATCCAAGACTAAACACCAGCTTCTGAATTTCATAATACGTTTCAGCAGCCAAATTATCATCTGGCAAATACTCTTTAATAAGATCTGCCCAATCGTTCATGCAAACTTCAGATAGATTGTGATCTGTTTTTATTGTCATCATCCGAGCTGCCAATGATAATTTTGATAAACCTTCCCTACATCCCTCGTACAGAGGCTGCTTTGCTGCGTTTAACATATCATAAAAGCGTTTCGCATCTGCATTGGGCTCCTCAACAGTATCAGCATGTGTTTCATGAAATGCATCAGTAATCATTTCATGCATCCTATCATGATCTTCACCCTGAACTTGACTACTTTGATAATCATTGGACGCTACAAAATCCACATGTTCTTGATGATTACTAGTACTCCGTGCAGCCATCTGACCACTACTTTGACCATATCCCTCTCCATGCTGATACCAAATAAAGTATTGGGGCATGAACCCTCTATTCAATAAATGCTGCCAGACAGTGTCAATAAGAATATGTTTCCTATTTTTGCATTTCACACAAGGACAATACATTTTGCCGCTTTCAATTACAGTTTCCAGAAGGCCGGCTTGGTACATGAATATTTCCAATCCGTTTTTGAAGTCTTCAGTCAACGACCCATCACCATTTTTGGGTGTATACATCCACTTTCGTAGATCGTATATAGACATTTCAAAAACAAATATTTGACTTTTTGTTTCTGAAATTTGATAGAAATTTCAACTACTAAAAATTTTACTTAAACATTCAAAGACTCAAAAAATTTGTGTCTTTATATGTTTTTGGGTTGATGGAATAATGAGAGAAGAAGGGGTATATATAGAATTTTTTGTTTGGTTACCAACATATTACCATTGCATTTTTACATGAAATTTACGTCGAAATAAAATTTACATCACATTTACATTGATTTTACGTCAATTACAAGATAGAGGACAATTCGTCGTATTATCGATGTAAATATTGCGACAAGATTACGACGAAATAAAATTCGTCGTAATCTTGTCGTAATATCGTCGTAACATTACGACGATTTTACGAGGGTTATTTTTTACGTCGAATTTACGACGAAATTTTTGATCGTCGTAAATACGACGTAATGTCGTCGTAAATTTACGACGACTACGAATCGTCGTAAATAATTCGACGGAAAAGCCCCTCTTTCTTGTAGTGACACTACAATTGAAAAATATAGATATACTATTCACACATAGAAAATAATTATCTTCTTCTGAGGTGTATCATAATTGGATGTAGGAAGACTATTTTTAAATTGACAAATCCCTGGTGTTTTATCAAACGATTTATGGAACAATACAAAAAATAAGGCACACCAAATGCGTTAAAATCACCATTGAAATATAGTCATATTATGCTAGACATACATAGAAGCTTACACTATTATTAGGATGGAATATGATTGGAAGTTTAAACCAGGTATACAATATAGCAAATCTTTGTGTCTTATATATATAATAATGGTTGTAAGAGTAAAAAAGAGTGGTGGAGGTAAATGTGATGAAGAAAAATATGGTAGAACACTGTAAGTTAGATATATATAAAAGTATAAAATAATATTAGATTTGAATAAAAAGAAATCAAACATTAATCTAAAACCTAGCATGTGGGCATCCGGAAGAATCTCTTTTAGTATGATATTGTCTGCTTTCAATTCAAGTGCTCAAGCTCGCACAGAATCATATGATACCCAAGCTCTCCGTTTGTGATCCATCCCAAAAGGCTTATTATTCAGTATATCACTGGACTTAACTTATATATTAAACCATTACTATCTAGATTTCTGATGTAAAACTTGGATTGATATCCTAACACAACAACTTAACACCAAACTCAAATCATATGATAGCATAACAACATAATATCAGGTTTGAATCATAACATTGCGCAAAACAACAAAAGAACAGGAGTCATCATCTTTTCAAGTCATAAATAATGAACAAATACAAAAAAATCAAGAAAAGTGGATTTTTTGAAATATGACTGTTCTCAAGATCAACTGCTCCACTAGTTAGAGGCTTTCCCTCTAATGAATTGGGATGATAATTGATGTTAATATATATATTTTTTTCAGTTAGCACTCATATGAAATTTGTTTGGAGTCATTTGGAGATGTTCTTAGGAGTATGATCCCAAACTACTGAAGACATGTCTGTATAGCTTGCAAATGAAGCAAGCACAGAACAATATTAGCCACCAGCCGATAATGCATTGGACAGAGCTTCGACATCCATCAGATACACCACCAATTTTCAAGTGCATCAACCCGAGTACTTGGTCGACATCAAACACCTTTGAATGCACATTCTTTTTTTTTAACCCAAACTAAACCCTAGTTGACCCTAAACCTATAGATACCTACTTAGCTACTTCCCAGAAATGAACACAGCCATAATTTATAGCAACCCCAATTATACTTTTTATAATTTGGGTTAGTTCAAGAGCTTCTCAGGAGAAAATCTTTTGTATATTTAATGAACTTTATCATTACTTGCTCGCTTTAATGCATGGTTTCATTCTACAATAACCAACAATAGCTTGCTTTTCTATCTCCAAAGAAGATTTTTGAACTGTCTTATTTCTTATTTAAGCTTTACCTAGTGTCCAAAATAATATTCACTTCACTTAGAGGTTTTCGAAACCTTATACAATTGCCTGATCAAATAGTTTGTGGATCAGGCGGATTCACCCATGCACCTACTTTGGCTATCTGGGTCTATTTATTGAAAGTTGTTTGTCCTTCTTGATTTACTTGATGTGAGAAACATATATGACATGCAGACGATACAGTGAACTATTTAAAAGTTATTACAGGCATTCTTAGCTGCCCATCAAACATTATCCATACATCTGTAACATAACTATTCAATACTATAGCTGGAGTTTTATCTAGTTTAGTGATTTAAGTTCGAGAACTAATCTTAACCATCTGTCTGACTGATTATCTGATTTGCAATTTATGTTTCGTTAAAACTAACCCAAGGCTTACCATTTCCATCCATCAAACTTACATTGTTTGCTTAACTTTTAAGTTTTTAATTAATTTATAAATTCAAGAGCTTTCATCTGTCTTTGCTTTACTTTACTTTTTGTATTCTTGTTGTGTATCACTTCTATACTATTAAAAGGGAAAAACTTTTAATCTTTGTTGCCAAATACTCATATATATATATATATATATTAAATTGTTTATCTTAATCAACCAATCTAAAGTTTCAAATATACAAAATTAGTTTATAATTATATTATACAGAATATATGGGAGAGTGTTAGACTTATGTTTTTAGAATTGCAGTCCTATGTGTATTCATTTTTTAAATGCAAGATATCTATACCATTTAAGAAGATACAAACTTTATATTTCTGTGTCCAAAAAGAAACAAATCTATACAATTAAAAGAGAGCTATTTTAGTCATTTTTGCCATATACTCTCTATTTTCTTTATAAAAAAACAATCATTTGAAAAAAATATTACATTGACCCAAATTGATGTAATATTAATTGAAAAAGAGTATTTTATTTTATATTCAAAACTTATATTTAAAATAAATATATCTAAAATAGACAAATATCATACAAATATGGATGGAGTTCTAGTAGGGAACAAATACAATTGTAAAAAAATCAAAAAATAAAAGAAAAAAAATAAAATCACATGTGGCTTTTATTTTTTTCTGCAGGTGAGATGTTTCTGTCTTCCATGGGATATATATATATATATATATATTATGAGAGAAGTTCTGTGAGTTTTATCATCATGCATTTATAAAATCAGACAACATTTCTTTTCAATTTCAGTATATCACTCTTCCAATTACAAATTTTGGGGAAATGATAATCAGAAACTTCTAAGATATTTTGTTAGCTTTATTACTTGATTCTCCATTTTCCATTATTTACTGGTCTTGCCTACAATAATTGATGAAAAAAAAGTTCCAATCTAAAAAAATTTATTGTAGTCAAAAACAGAAAATGCAGAAAAAGATAATGGAAATGGAGAGTCAAGTAATAGGGCTAATGAAATATACTACAAATCTATGCATCTTTAAGAGTAAGTATGCTTTATTTTTATAATTCTTATATTATAAGCATTATACATAATTATCGTTTATCATATTATGCTAGACATACATAGAAACTTACACTATTATTAGGATGGAATATGATTGGAAGTTTAAACCAGGTATACAATATAGCAAATCTTTGTGTCTTATATATATAATGATGGTGGTAAGAGTGAAAAAGAGTGGTGGAGGTAAGAGTGATGAAGAAAAATATGGTAAAACATTGTAAGTTAGATAGATATGAAAGTATAAAATAATATTAGATTTGAATAAAAAGAAATCAAACATTAATCTAAAACCTAGCATGTGGGCATCCAGAAGACTCTCTTTTAATATGATATTGTCTGCTTTCAATTCAAGTGCTCAAGCTCGCACATAATCATATGATACCCAAGCTCTCCGTTTGTGATCCATCCCAAAAGGCTTATTACACAGTATATCACTGGACTTAACTTATATATATTAAACCATTACTATCTAGATTTCTGATGTAAAACTTGGATTGATATCCTAACACAACACCTTAACACCAAACTCAAATCATATGATACCATAGCAACATAATATCAGGTTTGAATCATAACATTGCGCAAAACAACAAAAAAACAGGAGCCATCATGTTTTCAAGTCATAAATAATGATCAAATACCAAAAAATCAAGAAAAGTGGATTTTTTGAAATATGACTGCTCTCAAGATCAACGACTCCACTAGTTAGAGGCCTTCCCTCTGATGAATTGGGATGATAATTGATGTTGATATATATATATATATATTCAGTTAGCATTCATATACAATTTGTTTGGAGTCATTTGGAGATGCTCTTAGGAATATGATCCCAAACTACTAAAAACATGTCTGTATGGCTTGTAAATGAAGCGAGCACTGAACAATATTTGCCACCAGCAAATAATGCATTGGACCAGAGCTTCTACATCCATCAGATACACCACCATTGTTCAAGTGCATCAACCCGCGTTCTTAGTCGTGATCAAACATCTTTGAATGCAAATTCCTTTTTTTAACCCAAACTAAACCCTAGTTGACCCTAAAGCTATTGATACCTACTTAGCTACTTCCCAGAAATGAACACAGCCATAATTTATAACAACCACAATTATACTTTCATAATTTTTTGTTAATTCAAGAGCTTCTTGGGAGAAAAATCTTTTGTAAGTCTAATGAAATTTACCATTACTTGCTCAGTTTAATGCATGGTTTCATTCTACAATAACCAAATTAGCAAAGTTTATTTGTTGCAAAACATAGTGGTCGAAGCCACGAAAGTGGAAAGACTATAAATTCATGTTTTGTATTCAAGATGATTTCTACTTAAATCCCTAACATATCATCTATCTCGGGAGAAAATCTTGCTGTTGTATCTCCATAGAAGATTTTGAACCGTCTTATTTCTTATTTAAGCTTTAGCTAGTGTCCAAAAGAATGTCCACTTCGCTTAGAGGTTTTCGAAACTTTATACAACTGCCGGATCAAATAGTATGTGGATCAGGTGGATTCACCCATGCACCTACTTTGGCTATCTGGGTCTATTTATTGAAAGTTGTTTGTCCTTATTGATTTACTTGATGTGAGAAACATATATGACATGCAGACGATACAGTGAACTATTCAAAAGTTATCAAAGCATTCTTAGCTGCCTATCAAACATTATTCATACATCAGTAACATAACTATTCAATACTATAGGTGAAGCTTTATCTAATTTAGTGATTTAAGTTCAAGAACTAAACTTAACCATCTGCCTGCCTGATTATCTAATTTGCAATTTATGTTTCGTTAAAACTGACCCAAAGCTTACCATTTCCATCCATCAAGCTTACATTGTTTGCTTAACTTTTAAGTTTTTAATTAATTTATAAATCCAAGAGCTTTCATCTGTCTTTGCTTTACTTTACTTTTTACATTCTTGTTGTGTATCACTTCTATACTATTTAAAGGGAAAAACTTTTAATCTTTGTTGCCAAGTGTAAAAAATTGTTTATCTTAATCAACCAATCTAAAGTTTCAAATATTCAAAATTTGTTTATAATTATATTATACAGAATATGCTGGAGAGTGTTAGACTTATGTTTTTAGAATTGCAGTCCTATGTGTATTACTTTTTTAAAACATGCAAGATATCTATACCATTTAAGAAGATACAAACTTTATTTTTCTGTGTCTAAAAGAAACAAATCTATACAATTAAAAGGGAGTTATTTTAGTCTTTCTTGCCATATACTCTCTATTTTCTTAAAAAAAAACAATTATTTGGAAAACAATATTACATTTACCCAGATTGATGTAGTATTAATTGAAAAAGAGAATTTTATTTTATATTAAAAACTTATATGTAAAATAAATATATCTAAAATAGACAAATATCATACAAATATGGATGGAGTTCTGGTAGGGAACAAATACAATTGGAAAAGAATCAAAAAATAAAAGGAAAACAAAATAAAATCACATGTGGCTTTTATTTCTTTTTGCAGGTGAGATGTTTCTGTCTTCCATGGGATATATATATATATATATCTAGAAGTTCCTGATTATCATATATATATATTATGAGAGAAGTTCTGTGAGTTTTATCATCATGCATTTATAAAATCATACAACATTTCTTTTCAATTTCAATATATCACTCTTCCAATTACAAATTTTGGGGAAATGATAATCAGAAACTTCCAAGATATTTTTTTAGCTTTATTACTTGATTCTCCATTTTCCATTATTTACTGGTCTTGCCTACAATAATTGATTAAAAAAAAGTTCCAATCTAAAAAAATTATTGTAGTCAAAAACAGAAAATGCAGAAAAAGATAATGGAAATGGAGAGTCAAGTAATAGGGCTAATGAAATATACTATAAATATATGCATCTTTAAGAGTAAGAATGCTTTATTTTTATAATTCTTACATTATAAGCGTTATACATAATTATCGTTTACCAAGTATATACAAATTTTAATAAAACATTTGTTATAAAACTATCTTTATATCATATTTAATTAAATTTGAGAAATTGCATTGTAGGACCAATAAAAGATTTATATAACTGATCAAAAATTCATCATATTTAAAAAATCGTATATTATAAAATATATCAAGTTTTATGAATCATAACTAAATGATATACAAACATTTTGGCACAGAGTTGACAAATTCTTCAAGATGTTCATATTGAAAAAGTGTTGCTGAGTTTGCCACAATATCATTTCCTTTGTTACTCTATCGAGTCGACTTGGTCGTCACTCTTCTACCATAAGACAAGTGTATGTTTATTTTTATTTTCCATATAATATTTATGCGTAATTTTTTTTTTACGAAAATTTCAGCATACGGTCTAGACACATACTTAATTTTTAAATTTTTTTTAATCTTAAATGGAGCACTTATAGAAAATTAATTTGTTTTAATTAAAGACACTTGTGAGTTCTACAATATTCAGTAACTCCAAAATCCTCCTATGAGTTGTTTCTATAGGTTCACGATAATTAATACAAATTGAATTTAAATTCAAATAGAAGGATGTTTAACTTGTAAATCTAGATATAAAAATATAATTCTGGTTATTTTGTGAAACATATTATCCCACTAATATTTCTGATCCAAGAATTCAGTTAAAGTATGATGATGTTTTACAAAATATTTAAGATAAAAAAATTTACTTACAACATATTTAACAAGTTGTTCAACCGCATAAATAAAGTGGTTGGAAAGATCGCCACCCTATTTTAAAATTCCCAAAATAAAAATAAAATAAAATTATGAATTAGTTATTATGGTTGTTCATTATAAGACTCATATTATAGTAAGTTTATAATATTTTCATTTTTCCTATTTTTTCAAGTTTAGTTTGCTCCCCAAGTATTTTTATATTTATACATTATTCATGGAATATGACATCAATTTCCTCCTTTTTTTAGTTCTCTCTTTTGTTCGCTACACGTTATCCATATGATAGTCTCTCAATCTATTTACTCTTACTCCAAAAATATAAATATTTAATTTATGTTTATGGATACATTATTCTATGATGATAAATGCACTTTTTCAAAATGATGGTTATGTTAGGCTATGTCTTCGTGATCAGGATTTTATTGTAGATTCGCTTTAATCAATTTATGGGTGGAACAAAACAAACACTACAATTGAAAAAAATAGATATACTATTCACACATAGAAAATAATTATCTTCTTCTGAGGTGTATCATAATTGGATGTAGGAAGACTATTTTTAAATTCACAATTCCCTGGTATTTTATTAAACGATTTTTGGAACTATACAAAAAATGAGGCACACCAAATTCAATATAGCAAATCTTTGTGTCTTATATATATAATAATGGTGGTAAGAGTAAAAAAGAGTGGTGGAGGTAAGAGTGATGAAGAAAAATACGGTAGAACATTGTAAGTTAGATATATATGAAAGTATAAAATAATATTAGATTTGAATAAAAAGAAATTAAACATTAATCTAAAACCTAGCATGTGGGTATCCAGAAGACTCTCTGTTAGTATGATATTGTCAGCTTTCAACTCAAGTGCTCAAGCTCGCACAGAATCATATGATACCCAAGCTCTCCGTTTGTGATCCATCCCAAAAGGCTTATTACTCAGTATATCACTGGACTTAACTTATATATTAAACCATTACTATCTAGATTTCTGATGTAAAACTTGGATTGATATCCTAACACAACACCTTAACACCAAACTCAAATCATATGATACCATAACAACATAATATCAGGTTTGAATCATAACATTGTGCAAAAAAACAAAAGAACAGGAGTCATCATCTTTTCAAGTCATAAATAATGAACAAATACAAAAAATCAAGACAAGTGGATTTTTTGAAATATGACTGCTCTCAAGATCAACTGTTCCACTAGTCAGAGGCTTTCCCTCTAATGAATTGGGATGATAATTGATGTTGATATATATATATATATATATATATATATATATATATTTTTTTCAGTTAGCACTCATATGAAATTGGTTTGGAGTCATTTGGAGATGTTCTTAGGAGTATAATCCCAAACTACTGAAGACATATTAGCCACCAACCAATAATGCATTGGACCAGAGCTTCGACATCCATCAGATACACCACCATTGTTCAAGTGCATCAACCCGCGTTCTTGGTCGAGATCAAACACCTATGAATGCAAAATCCTTTTTTTAACCCAAACTAAACCCTAGTTGACTCTAAACCTATAGATACCTACTTAGATACTTCCCAGAAATGAACACAGCCATAATTTATAGCAACCACAACTATACTTTCATAATTTGTGTTAATTCAAGAGCTTCTCAGGAGAAATTCTTTTGTATATCTAATGAACTTTATCATTACTTGCTCGCTTTAATGCATGGTTTCATTCTACAATAATGATAACTAGATTTTTCAAGGCTCTAAATAAGGAGTTATCAATCCCTTTTGTCACTTTTCAGTACAAAGGGTATCAATCCATCATGTGTAGAGACTAAGATGCAGGATCAGTTCTTAATTTAAGCCAAATGAGTAAGGTTTTGATGTTACTTCCACTAAACAAGCTTAAAACAATAATTAAAGCTAATGATCAACTTAAACAAGCAAATGACAAGTGGTATGAATATGAGATGATGGAAGCATGAGATTCTAGACATGATAGTTGGCTAGGGTGCTTTGATGCTAAATCAGGAATGCTAATGACAATGATGAGACATGATTCAAGTGATTTAGAACTCTAATCTAGATTAATCCTCTCGTGAAGGCATTAACCTCTACACTAATCCATTTTCAAACCAAATCACCATTTGTGAAATATGAATCAATGAGCATTAAGAAACAGTTCTAAAAGATCATTCAAGCAAATAACAAAACATCATCATGCAGCAAATGCTTAAACCTCTAATACAGCTCTTTCAGGAATTTCATCAAACACTTGTGGTGCATGAAATTCTCAGAATCTAGATCACAAGTGATGTGCAAAGATCTAGCCTAGAGAACAGCTTTTTAGAGAAATGAACCAATGAATCTAGCCCTAAGCACTCCTAATCTAACACCTTAGCACCCTAACCTACACATCTAGAACCTCATTAAGCTAAACTACTCACTAATCATACTAATCTCTCTTAAACCTTTGCAACTTAAGATTAATGATGAGAAATGGAGATGGAGAATATGGATGATGATGGGTTTGCAGCTTTAAACACAGAAATCTCTCAATCTCTCTGATTAAAACTCACAAAGGGATGGAAGATGAAGATGGAGATGATAGATAATGATGGATTTCAGCTTTAAACCCTGATTACTCTCTTGATTCAACCCAGAAAATGAAGATCTCTCTTACAAAGTTTAGGTTTTTCACAAAAGAGGCAAAGAAAACTAAGAGAATAAAGCTTAGTCTGCTGGATAATGCCTAAAACATATATATAGGTAGGGTTTTTTACTGGACCAACCTAGGACAAACTAGGTTTTGGCCCAAAAAGGCCCACAAAAACGTCATGAAGCGAGAATGTATCGAGGTGATTTTGGCCGGTATAGGGCGTCGATATTTCTTCGGCGATTTGAGACTGGTTACACCGAGACACTACACCGGCTGAACTCACCTCGGTGCGGCGTCAAGGATAGCTTCAGGGGATCAATACCGAGCAGAATCAGTCAGTGCAGCATCTCGATAATTCTTCAGCAATTTTGCTTCCAAAAGCCAGCCAAAAACGTCAAGGTTCCAAGGTAATACCGACCAGATTTTGGTCGGTACTCCTTCTCGATATGAATGTTGACCGCTTGCACCAAATCCTTCATAACTCCTTGCTCACTTGTCCGAACCTCGATATTCCAACTCTACGAACCAGATGACGTACTTAGCTCCCAGTTTGGTGAAGGGCTCAACCCCGTATGAAATTGGCAAACCCCCGTCTCGTCGGTTCTTTGAGGCGCATCGCGTAAGACCTGATCGGGCTGCGAGACATGTGTTCCTTCCGATGGCGATATCTCCCAGTTCACGGCTCCAAATCGTCTGATTCTAAGTGTTCCGGAAACTAGACTCATTCCTATTGATTCTTTATGAAGACACCGGAGGTTGAATCGCTTTTCAAGTCCTTCGTCCCACGCGATCAAAGTGAAGGTCTCGTCTGCACCAAACCATCTGTCCGAGTTGCTGTACACAGGCGAGGGTTCCTCTATGATCCCAGCTGCAAGTTTCTCCCAAAAGTCTCCAAATGGCTTGAGAATACTCCAAAAATTCAGGACACTCTAGGACCTAATGCAAATCTTAAACAAAGCTAGAACCAAAGACAAACTCTAATAAAACTAGCTAAATGTATGCATGAGACTCAATATTTGGACAAAAATGCAATCCTAAACATGACAAAATATGAGTATATCAACTCCCCCACACTTGTCATTTGCTTGTCCTCAAGCAAACAAGAACAAATGAGAGAGAGAGGTTGAATGCATGGGAGTTCATATTTCTTTAAAGAGAGATCATCATTAAAAGAATTCAAAGCTCATTGTTCAAGTTATCAATTCTAGTCTGCAATGCAAACTGGTTTACTCATAAAAATTAGCCATACTTGTCACCAAATGAACCAAACTCAAGCACCAACCTTCACAAGCATTCCTAACCTCAACGTTTTGACATTCATTTAAAGTTTCAAGTGGATCATGTTCATGCAAATCAAGTGAATTCATTTGGTTTGGGACTGGGTTTTGAGATTAAAATGATCTCAATCAAGTAACTGGTACTCCATGCAAGGGGATCACTCAAAAATTAGTAGACTTTAGTAAAATGATAAGGGTAAAAAGCAATGGATGCATACAAAGATAGAACTGCATCTAACCCACACCCAAAATGCTTTTCACACTCAACTTTAAACCTCTCAAGACTCTTTCTCTAGTCTACTCACCCCAAATGGCATTTTGCCTTTGACACTCAATCAGGTCTCATAACTCTCTTCATTTCATCTCTTAGGGGAATTCGTTCTTTAACAACCACTTAGTGATTTTCTTTTCTTTAACACATAAGCTCTTCCTTAATCCAGCCTCTTTTTGAATCTTTTCTTTTTTTTTTCTTTTCATGAGACTCTTTTCATTTCAACACATGAGCTTTACATTTCAGCACACACCCACTTTCTTTCATTTAAGCATTCATTCCCCTAACCAATCCGGTTCTTTCCACTTTCATCACTCAGATTTTTTTTTTCTTTTTCAGCTCACTCACTCAAAATCAATGCTCTCACTTTCACCTAAACCTAGACTAGCCCTTGATGTTGGACTAGTGTCTACATGCAGCACTATCTTTGTCGCTCTAAACCCAACACTTTTTACCAAGTTTACTAGAAACAAGGCCTCACAAATCATGCACACAAGAAGGGTGTTTAGGCTTCAAAGAAAGGTTTCGCTAAAGGCAGGGAACTGTCTCAAGATGAGAGATCGCTATTTGAGCTAGCAAGAGTGATTAAAAGGGATAAGAAAGCTCAAATATGTATGTGGTACCCATGAATTCACAATGATATGCACAAACATGATAATTAGATGTCAAATTCAAGGGTTCTCACTTAAGCAAGGTTGAGGCTATTCACAACTTGATTCAGCTAGGACAGAAGTTTTGAGACACCAGTTCAAAGCATGGTTCACACTTGATTTCATACCAGTTTTGCAATGCATTAAAGGACCAAACTCTTAAAATGATGCTCTCTTCAAGAAAAAACCTATCATTACTCCCATTTGCATATGATGCAACCTATATGAAAATGCAAACTAGACTCAACCTAAAATGTGAATGCAACTACATGAGCATGAAGGAGAAGTGCAAAGCAAATCACAAAATGAAAAGAGAAAATAAGCTAAGCTAGATGCGTCCCTCTTGGCTCTGACCTCGTCTTCCTCTGACTCTGGTGGTGAATGGTTCTCTCATCCGAAGATTCTAGGTAACTCCCCTTGGTGAGAGCTCTCGCCAACTTCTCCTCTTTAGAACCTCTCAAGCTTTGTACTCAGCTTCTTTATTTTAGCAGCCATGCTCTTAACTGTGCTTGCCAAAGTTTTCACTGTTTCCACCAGCTTCTTGGTGTTCTTGTCCTGCCACTTGTTCCAACTCTGAAGGTTCTTGGTTCGGTAATGTGCAGCAACAGTGGCATCATTGGGAATCTGACCATCATAAGAGTCAAAGAAGTATCTATGACTCCCATACACTGGGTCTGGCAAGAAGGGCTCTTCCTGAACCGGTTCCTGATCTCCATCATAATCATTAGCAGGCGCTCTCTGCTTCCCCAACTTCCTGATAGTTATAATGGGAGGATGGATCTCTGGGTTGTAGTACTGATCCTTGGTGACATAGAAACTGATGTTTTTACGTTCAGAGAGTGAAGTGAGGGAAGGATTAGGCAGCAGGACTCTTACTTTAACCTTCTTATCAATGCTAAGGTTATAAGCAAAGGAATCACCCACAGCACTTTCAAGAAATGTAGTCTTGGCCAAATGAAGTGCATCCATCAACTTAAAACCAATTTGTTCACCTCTCATCTAAACTCCAACACTCAGTAAAATAGGAGTGATCAGGCCTCCTATGCGCATGGAGTGTGCCTTCATTTTTGTGTCATGAGCCCATTTCCTAATTGAGAGAAGGTTCTTGACTAGAATGGCCGCCATTGTTGGTTTGTGAGGATCGCCGTTAAAAGTCATGCCACTGCTGAACTTAGGCATCAAGGGTTTAAGACCTTCTCCAATGAGCATCAACTCCTCATCATACACTGTTGAGTACTCTTTCTTTCCAAGGAAGGTGTGAGCTATGATCTTGTGCACCATCCTGAGCACTGGACTCCTGATACAAGCTGCCTTTGTTACACCAGCTGAATAATCACCACTTCCTATTGTCCCCCATAGCTGATCCAGGTCGGTTCCATAGTAGATCAACCTTCTTGAAAACGTCCTCCCCTCAACAGTGAACCCAAAGCATTCACTTATCTCCCTGAAGGTCATCTCATAACGCTCCTGTCCAATTTTGAATGCAATGGTTCCAAAACCATCTTCAAGCTGAGCTGGTCCAATCTCTCTATAGAAATCAACCTGTAGTGATGCAAGAAATTGGCAAGTCATCTCTTTGTAGGAAGGGTGAGGCGTTTCTATTAAGCTCCCAAGTCCAATGGATTGAAGCACTGCCTTTACATCTTCAATAATACCAATTTTGCCCACGAGTTCAAGATCAGGGAAGTAGGTTCCTTCATGTGCCACAGCTTGGAGTTTTCTGAGATATTCTGAGTAAGCCGGAGGTTTTGGCTTTGGCTTCTTCACCACCTTCTTTTTCTTTTGGGGCACAACAGCTGGTGAACCCACATTGCTCTCTTCCTCACTAGATTCCACACTTGGGCTCCTCTCAAGTCTTTTATGTTTCCCTGAAGCTCTTGAGCTTGAAGCTCTTAAAGCTGCTGCTTTCCCTTTGCTTTTAGAACCAGCAGAAACCGATTGTGGTCTTTCCCCTGAACCAGAAGCAACTGCCTTGCCATTGTCTCTCCTTGGTACTTTGGGCATCAAAACAGGGTTTCCTCTTGCCATGGTACCTGTTTCAACAATTTCTCAAACAAACAATGAGTTTCTAGAGATAAAAATCCTTGAAATTTCCAAAATGATTTTTGCTTGGAATGAAATCAATGGAAACAATTCAAGCAAAATCACATTAAGCATTCCCAAGCAGCACCAAGAGATTCTCACTTCAAAATAATTTTCTAAAATCCAAATTTCAGCTCAAGAACAACAAGTTCTAAAGAGAGTCTAAAATCAGGATTCAAGAAACAATTGGGCACAAGTGAGCTCGTTTCTAGCTACCCACGACCTAAACTCCAAGGTTCTAACTCAGTTTCAAGCAGTGCATTCTCAGTTCCACAAAAATTTCTTCAAGAAAAATCAAGAGAACAGCGATTTAGGGTTTTTGAACCTAAGAAGCAATTTAAGCAAAATGTACCTTGGAGCTGGGTTAACTGGTGCAAGAAATCGAAATGGGGCAAAGAAATCTCCAAGAAAATCGATTAACAAGCAAGAAATCAAACTTTTTGAAAGCAACAATGGTGTTTCTTCGCAAAAGTGGAGGAAGGAAAGAGAAAACCGATTTTCTGTGTGTGGACCAGGGCTGGAGGGTCTCTTTTCTGTCGTGGGAAACAGCTGGAAGTGGCTGAAATCTTTGAATTTGACTGAACCACCCTTCGGACCGCTGGACAATAGACTGAACCATGGTCATACCGACTTGATTTTGCTCGGTGTGGGAGGTCGTTGTGCTCTCAAGTTTCTTCCCTTTCTACACCGAGTTCTTACACCAGGCAGAATCACCTCGCTGTGAGTCAAGACTCGGCTCCTTCTTGCACTGCACCGACCTCATTTTGCTCGGTGTACCTGGTCGATATTTTCGCGGCATTTGAACTTGTTTACACCGAGCAAATGCACCGAGTGAAATCACCTTGGTGTGAGGTATCCTTGGTCATCTTGTGCTCCACACCGACCTCTCCTTGCCTGGTGTAACTGGTCGATATTTTCTCGGCCTTTTGAACATGTTACACCGAGCAAACACACCAAGGGAAACCATGTCGATATGAATTCATTCCTAAGCCCATTTTTCATCTTTTCTCTTCTCCTATCCTTTCAAAACTGCACCTGGAACTTTCTAAAACCTGTACACACTTGAACAAAAGATTAAAACATCCTAAAAACAATCAAAGAAGGCACGAAAAGAAACTATATACAAGGATAAGCTTGGGGTGTCTCCCAAGAGCACTTTGTTTAAAGTCTCTAAGTTTGACTTTGATACCATGTTTATGCTGATGGTGGATCAAAAAGGGGAACTGATGTAGCTTGCTCCTTCTTTTGTGAGACTAGGTAGTGCTTGATCCTTTGGCCATTGACCACAAACTCTTGATCATCTTTACCTTCTAACACAACAGCTCCATATGGCTTAACTTTAAGAATCTTAAAGGGACCAGACCTTCTAGACTTAAGTTTTCCAAGAAATAACTTAAGCCTAGAGTTGAAAAGCAACACCAGATCACCTTCCTTGAACTCCCTTTTCAAAATCTTTTGATCATGTAGAGCTTTGGTCTTTTCCTTATAGATCTTGGAGCTCTCAAAAGCCCCCAACCTGATCTCTTCAAGTTCATGGAGTTGAATTATTCTTTTCTCGTGAGTTGTTTTGATATCAAAGTTCAGCAACTTTACAGCCCATAATGCCTTGTACTCCAGATCAACAGGAAGGTGGCAGCTCTTCCCATATAGCAGATTGAAAGGAGATGTCCCAATTGGAGTCGTAAAGGCTGTTCTATAAGCCCACAATGCATCATCCAGCCTTCTGCTCCAATCTTTTCTGCTTGAGCTAACAGTCCTCTCAAGAATGGCCTTAATTTGTCTATTAGACACTTCAACCTGGCCACTTGTTTGAGGATGATAAGGAGTAGCTACCTTATGTTTCACTCCATGCTTCCTTAGCAATCCCTCCAAGGTTTTCTTCACAAAATGAGAACCTCCATCAGAAATAACAACCCTTGGTACTCCAAATCTTGGGAAGATTATGTTCTCGAACAACCTGACCACCACCTTGGAATCATTGGTAGGGGAAGCAATAGCCTCAACCCATTTGGACACATAGTCCACAGCCACTAATATGTACTGATTCCCAAAAGATGAGATGAATGGCCCCATAAAGTCCACTCCCCAACAATCAAAAATTTCAACCTCAAATATTGGATTTTGAGGCATTTCACTCCTCTTTGAAATGTTCACATGCCTCTGACAGGCATCACATGCTGAAACAACCCTCTGAGCGTCCTTGAACATAGTAGGCCACCAAACCCACTCTGAACAACCTTGGCCATTGTCTTGAATGCTCCCATGTGACCCCCAAAAGCTGATCCATGGCACTCTTGCAACACAGGTTGCATCTCCTATTCAGCAAGACACTGTCTATACAGCTGAACTTTGTTCAGGACATACAGGTAAGGTTCATCTCAATGGTATCTTTGGACATCTTTGAAGAATTTCTTTCTGTAGTAAGCATCACTACAAAAAAAAAGTGAATATTGTTACGAAAAGTTGCGACTAATTTTTTTTTTGTAACAATTTTTTTACGATTTTCATACGAAACCGTGACAAAATTATTTAGTCATAAAAGTTTTACCATTTCGTCATAATATTGTGACCGAATTAAAAGTAGCAAACTTTTGTCACTAATTGTGACGTAATTGTTACATAATATATAGTAACAAATATTGTTACAGATTTGCGACCAAATTTAGTAACTATATACGATTTTTGTGACTAAACTTAAGTCACTCAAAGTTACAAATGTTTTGTAAGTACATCATCACAATTAGTTACTATTTTAGTCACTTTTAAGTTTGGTCATAGATTATGACATAATTCTTACCACTTTATGACATAACTGTTACCACTTTGCAAGATTAAATCACAAGTTTATTTAAAAATAAATAAGAAAATAGCTTTAATTCAGATAAACATCCAAAAATCCAATTGAATGAATTTCTTATTCGATTTTATTTTTATTTTATCTAAAAACTTGTATGTGATGTAGTGTTGTTGAAGAAATTAAACAATGTGTATTGCTGATTTTGAGAATTCGAAGATGCTGTTGTAGTAACTCGCGCCTTGGTTTATATTCCTTAACTAGACTTAGCTAGACTTTGCAAAGGTAGACTTTACAAATAAGTACCTAAAATAGGTTGCCTCCCATCAAGCGCTTTGGTTTATAGTCCTTAGCTAGACTTTGCAAAGAAAAAGACTTAGTTCAAATAGGATCTTGTCCTAAGACAAGTCCTTTTCGAAATCCTCCTGTTCTGTCTGGCAGGTTCTTCATCACTCCAGAGTTCTTCTGGTTCAAATCCCTGGGCTATTTGCTCTCCTCTTTTGCTCTTAAGTGGTGTAGCTTCATAGAAGATTTCCTTGTCGATATTGGCAAAGGAAACTCGCCTGTTGGGCCAATCCATGATGGCTCCAGCAGTTGCTAAGAAAGGCCATCCAAGAATAACTGGATAAGAGTCATCTTTGGTCTTCACTATGTATAAATCGACAGGTGCAATGCAAGTTCCAATCCTTAGAGGAATGTCTCGGGCTATCCCTCTTGGTGTTGCACTTGAATCATCTGCTAAGCTAATCTTTGTCCTGATACTTGAGATGTGCTTTATGCCAAGTCTCAAAGATGTGCTTAATGCCATGCTCTTGTGCTGCTTGCTCAGGCGAAATTCAATCTCTTGAAGTTCACCATCTGTCTTTCCTCTTTACCATGAAGCGATTTCATTGGACTCCTTGATCTCTAACTTAGCAGCCTTGGCATCGATGGATCCTTGAAGGATATCATACTTCTGTCTTGGCTGCACTTCCTCAAACTTCCTTTTTAGGGCAGCAATGTCTCGAGAGTGCAGATCTTCTAGCGATTTCACATGGTGAGTGAGGTCATCGATCCTCTTGTACAGGGTAGCTCTTGTACAGGGTAGCAATTTGGTTTACTTCCTATGTTACTTTGGCAGAAACTCGACATATATATAGTCGTCTGCGGCTTCAGCCTCCCAGGTTTAGACCTCCAGCGACTTCATGCCTCCCCGACAACGGCGCCAAAAACTTGATGGGCTTGTGGGCCTAGGGTTGTTTTTTAATAAGCCTGTTGGTCCTCCTTAAGTTTTAAATTTATAAAACCCTAGTGTCTGCAAGTGCACAGATGTACGTTATAGGACTTAGGGTGTCAATCCACAGGGAGGATGTCTAATCTGCAAGAAACAACAAACTGGGAAGTAAGCAAACTCATAAACCAATAAAAGATATGGGGTTTTTGGTTAGGATCCTAAACTAAACCTAATCTAATATACACAAGAAATGCAATGCAGGATGAATTGTTAAAAGAACATCTAAAGCATATCGACTCAAACTAAAGACTCTTGAACTCATAGGTGGCGATTTAGACTTCTCCGGTTTACTCTAGTCGATGTATGGTGGCATTTCCAATTAGCTTCTGGGCGATTTATCTTCATCTGTTTCTGGGAATCTACATTGAACTAGAATAGACACATGTATGATTAACCAACTGTCGTCACCTTAATCAACTAATCTCTTAGATCTAGCAATTAACTGTCGCTCTCATGCTAAGCTTAAGATCATGCATTGAACATTGAATTCGTCTGCTCACATCTTCTCTATAGGTAGCTTTCGAGTCCTATAGCGACTATGTTTGTCTGAAGCTAGGTACGAATGATCTGATACAGCACTCTCGTGGCTCTGATCAATCCTAGGCTCAGAGAATAGGTCATGAATCTACTCTCATGCTTTACGAATAACTTAGAAGAGATGAGATCCAGAATATGGCTAGGAACAATAGAAATCCTAATCGATATATATGCTTGTCGATATCTTCAAACAACTTGACTCTCTGGGACTAATCTACATGATGCAATGAATGATGAAAGACATGGAAAAATGCAAAAGAATGGAACAGAAAAGTTAATAAGATAAAAAGGAGGAAACAAAATGGATCTGGGGAAGAATCCCCATCCATCGCCTAACCCTAGAAAAACAAAGTTTGGTGGCTCAAAATCTCATTACAGGAGCACACACCCGTTTAGGACTGCTAAACAATGTATTTATATGTCCTAAAGTCTTCCAGGTCTCTTTTAGAGCTTCTCTGAAGAGGATTGGCGAAGTGGGCTTTGGTGTTGGGCCTTGTGGCTCGTCCTAAGGTCCACCGGGGGTGAGAGTCTTCCAAGGCAGGTAAAACATGTGTTTCCCGCGGGTGAGAGTCTTCTGGGACTGGTGAACTGGGTCAACTTGTTCTCCATGTATCTTTTGATTGCACCGTTGGATCTTTGTGATGTAAAGTGCTGTAGAAAGCTAGTTGTTGCATCTTGATTGTCTCCAAATTTGAGCTGGATCGGACGGTGAGAAAGTCTTCATTTGAGGCTAAACTTCTGACGGTCTGACTGTGAGCTAAAAATGTGGATTTCTTCCATTTTGCCATCATATTCCTTAAGTGATGCAGCAGCATTGGCGCCAACTTGACAATCAAATTGTCAAGTTTTACTTAATTTTGGTTTTGGGTTTTAATTTTCTAATTTTCCTTTTATTTAGATAAGCTTAAGTATTTCCTAAATTAAGAATTAGAATATATCCTTTATCGTTTGTGATAAGGATCTTAGTCGTATATTTATAGCCAACTTGTGGCCTCATTATGTTTCAGTTTTTGAATTATTAATCAAAGAGTTTTCTCTTACCCTTGTGTTGACTTGATTAACGTCGTCAAAGCAGGAAGTTCGGTCTCAAGATTTGAATTCTTAGCGAGTTCTCTTGATTGAGCGAAAGTTGTTCTTGGAAGATCATCTTCGATTCTTCTCTAGAACCAGTTTTCAGTTCGTACGCTGCGCCATTAAGTTTCCTGAAAAGAGCCTTGAAACTATAAATACATGGAAATCATAATAAAAGTTCCTAAAACAGAGTAAACCTTTGAAAAAGCATTTGAAATCAATGGTGAAAAGTGGTCAAAATCAGGTGTTATCACATATTTAATTAAATTTGAAAATTGCATTATAGGACCAATAAAACTTTTATATAATTGATCAAAAGAGTCGTTTTCTTTAAAAAACCTATATTATAAAATATATCAAGTTTTATGAATCAAATATTAACTAAATTATATACAAACATTTTGGCACAGAGTTAAACAATTCTTCAAGATGTTCATATTGAAAAAGTGTTGTTAAGTTTGCCATAAAATAATTTGCTTTGTTACTCTATCCAGTCGACTTGCTCGTCACTGTTCTACATGTGTATATGTATTTTATTTTCCATATGATATTTATGTGTAGCTCTTTTTTAAGAAAATGTCAGCATATATGGTCCAAACACATACCAATTTTTTAAAAACTTTTTTTTTTATCTTAAATGGAGCACTGATAGAAAATTAATTTGTTTTTGTTAAAGACACTTGTGAGTTCTCCAATATTCATTAACTCCAAAATACTCCTAGAAGTTGCTTCTGTAGTTTCATGATAATTAATACAAATTGAATTTAAGTTCAGAAAGAAGGATGTTTAGCTTGTAAATCTAGATTTATATAAATTTAATTTGGTTGTTCTTGTGAAACATATTATCCCACTAATATTTTTGATCCAAGAATTTAATTAAAGTGTGATGATATTTAACAACACATTTAAGATAAAAAATTCACTTACAACATATTTAACAAGTTGTTCAACCGCATAAATAAAGTGGTTGGAAAGATAACCACCCCATTTTCAAATTCCCAAAATCAAACATAAAAAATATTATGAATTAGTTATTATGGTTGTTATAAGACTCTAGGAAGTTTATAATATTTTCAGTTTCTTTATTTTTTTAAGTTTAGCTTGTTCCCCAAGTATTTGTATATCTATACATATTCCTAATTATTCGTGGAATAAGACATCAATTTCCTCCTTTTCTTAGCTCTCTCTTTTATTCGCTACACGTTATCCACATGATAGTCTCTCTATCTATTTATTCTTACACCAAAAACTATAATATTTAATTTATGTTTATGATAATTGATGTTTTCCAAAATGATGGTTATGGTAGGCTATGCCTTCGCGATCATGATTTTATTGTAGATTCACTATTTCTTATTTAAGCTTTACTTAGTGTCCAAAAGAATATCCACTTCATTTAGAGGTTTTCGAGACCTCATACAACTGTCTGATCAAATAGTATGTGGATCAGGCGGATCCATCCATGCACCTACTTTGGCTATTTGGGTCAATTTCCTCCTTTTCTTAGCTCTCTCTTTTATTCACTACACGTTATCCACATGATAGTCCCTCTATCTATTTATTCTTACACAAAAATATAATATTTAATTTGTGTTTATGGTTATATTATTCTGCGATGGTAATTTCCTTTTTCCAAAATGATGGTTATGGTAGGCTATGCCTTCGCGATCATGATTTTATTGTAGATTCAGTCTCCGCGGAACATAAATATAGAAGATAGTTATCAATGCTTATCTAGAATAACGTTTAACGATGGTTTAATCTTTGTATCTTATTGATTATAGTTCTGTTAAAATTCTTTAGATATGAAGATTTGTTTATATAAAACAAAAATGATTTTAATATAATCAATTAGGGTTTTTGTGGTATCTATGTTCGACATAACTATTTTGAAAAATCTATGATTGTTTAGTTGATTGTTAATCAATTAGGGTTTTTGTGATATAAGTTATTAGGGTTTTGATGTTATAAAAATTTACTCAAATATTTAATTATGCATTATATATATATATATATATTTTAAAAATAATAATAAGTAATAATTAAACAAAATAAAATTTTCTAAAAACAATCTAATTTCATAAATAGTTTATATGAAAACAAAAAACTAAGAAAACAATTATTTTGTTGTTAAAATATGGTCCTTCTTGCATTTTTTTCATGCAAAATTGTTGATTAAACTTTTATATTCGATTTTTTTCAACCATAGATGTCTCAATCTATAACAAAGTTATCCATTCAATCACTCTTGTGACATAGTAGACCAAATATATATATTTTTTATCAGGTTTACTTCGAAAAACTTCATTCAGCAGTGGAAACAAAAATGTAAATGTGGTGTTGACAGTTTGTGAAGCCAAGCAATTATTGCCTCATCGTTCAGGCATGCATAATTAGGATTAGATTGCTTTTGTCATATAATATATAAGATATGGAGATGCATGTCTTACTTTGATCTGTTCAGCAACTGTCGATTGCAACTGATGTGTGTTAAGATCACCGAAAGCATTTGTGAATGTAAAATAAAGCAGATTAAAAACTAGATGACCGATATAGATGAATAGACTTTTGAAAACCGATTTGCTTATAAGT
The DNA here is from genome assembly GCF_000478725.1 of Eutrema salsugineum. Classification (NCBI taxonomy): domain Eukaryota; kingdom Viridiplantae; phylum Streptophyta; class Magnoliopsida; order Brassicales; family Brassicaceae; genus Eutrema; species Eutrema salsugineum. The sequence goes on from NW_006256486.1 coordinate 11,284,693, forward strand.
TGCACAGATCAAATATGCAGTGTTATCGATGGTTAAAAAAAGTCTTGTAGCTTTATTTTTCCATTCTCTATCATCGTTAATAAATGTTGATTACGTGAAAGATTTGTGAATATGGAAGATTTATTCTCTCCTCATAATTTTGAGAAAGGAGAACACTACCACCAGTTTGATTTACCAACTTTATCGTCCACCACTTGATTTAAGGTACGCAAATTAATATTATTCGGTTTAGTTTTAGTTCCAATATTTAACCATAAAGTATTCACAAGTTATTTAGAGTGATTAAAAAAGACATGATCACTAGAATGTGATATCACTAAAAGCTCATTGCTTAAAGTTTCTTTCAAGAACTTGGATTACCACTAGAAGTGAGAAGATAAAGAAGGTAATATGCAAAAGATATATCCCTCATGTGGCGACAAAATAAGCTAGTGTGAGTACAATATGAGGTAGTACAAAGAATATTAAAAGCTCCAGAAGAGCATATATATTTGCCCAAAGAAATACTATAAGAATTAAATAATCATTTTGTTGTTCTAGAGTGTTCTCCTTAGCATGGAGATGCAGATAATTAAAAGGTATAACTAGGTACATGACATCAAATACTAGAGCACGATGTTTGATTATACACAATTTTCTTGATTCTCAAGGAATTTTAATAAGATGATAGATAGAATAGCAAAAAGAGCATATTTGATCCAAGTATTCCTTTTATTAGTCTTTTTTATTTTTTGTATTAACCTTAGTCTTCAGTTTTATGTTCTTATTTATCTTGTACAGTTCCTGGAAAAGGATTACAATCACTATGAAGGTAATGGAATTTGCAGAAGTAAAAAAAAGAAAAAAATACATGTAGTGTAAGAGCTAAATATTTTTCAAATTTCAATTGATCTCATATTGTTTTTATAATACAGACCACCAGCAATACATTTTATGATTTGTAGAACCATCCACCTAAATTAGATTTGATTCAACACAAACGTTAACTCTAACTCGCTTTAATCAATTTATGCATGGAACAAAACAAACACTACAATTAAAAAAAATAGATATACTATTCACACATAGAAAATAATTATCTTCTTTCGAGGTGTATCATAATTGGATTAAAGAAGACTATTTTTAAATTGACAAATCCCTGCGTTTTATTAAACAATTTCTGGAACTATACAAAAAATGAGGAACACCAAATGCCTTAAAATCACCATTGAAATATAGTCATATTATGCTAGACATATATAGAAGCTAACACTATTATGAGGATGGAATATGATTGGAAGTTTAAACCAGGTATACAATATAGCAAATCTTTGTGTCTTATATATATAATGATGGTGGTAAGAATGAAAAAGAGTGGTGGAGGTAAGAGTGATGAAGAAAAATATGGTAGAACATTGTAAGTTAGATATATATGAAAGTATAAAATAATATTAGATTTGAATAAAAAGAAATCAAACATTAATCTAAAACCTAGCATGTGGGCATCCAGAAGACTCTCTTTTAATATGATATTGTCTGCTTTCAATTCAAGTGCTCAAGCTCGCACATAATCATATGATACCCAAGCTCTCCGTTTGTGATCCATCCCAAAAGGCTTATTACTCAGTATATCACTGGACTTAACTTATATATTAAACCATTACTATCTAGATTTCTGATATAAAACTTGGATTGATATCCTAACACAACACCTTAACACCAAACTCAAATCATATGATACCATAACAACATAATATAGGTTGGAATCATAACATTGCGCAAAACAACAAAAAAACAGGAGCCATCATGTTTTCAAGTCATAAATAATGATCAAATACCGAAAAATCAAGAAAAGTGGATTTTTTGAAATATGGCTGCTCTCAAGATCAACGGCTCCACTAGTTAGAGACCTTCCCTCTGATGAATTGGGATGATAATTGATGTTGATATACATATATATATATATATATTTGATATGAAATTTGTTTGGAGTCATTTGGAGATGTTCTTAGGAATATGATCCCAAACTACTGAAAACATGTCTGTATGGCTTGTAAATGAAGCAAGCACTGAACAATATTTGCCACCAGCCAATAATGCATTGGACCAGAGCTCCTACATCCATCAGATACACCACCATTGTTCAAGTGCATCAACCCGCGTTCTTAGTCAAGATCAAACATCTTTGAATGCAAATTCCTTTTTTTAACCCAAACTAAACCCTAGTTGACCCTAAAGCTACTGATACCTACTTAGCTACTTCCCAGAAATGAACACAGCCATAATTTATAACAACCACAATTATACTTTCATAATTTTTTGTTAATTCAAGAGCTTCTCGGGAGAAAATTTTTTGTAAGTCTAATGAACTTTACAATTACTTGCTCAGTTTAATGCATGGTTTCATTCTACAATAACCAAATTAGGAAAGTTTATTTGTTGCAAAACATAGTGGTTGAAGCCACGAAAGTGGAAAGACTATAAATTCATATTTTGTATTCAAGATGGTTTTTACTTAAATCCCTAACATATCATCTATCTTGGGAGAAAATCTTGCTGTTGTATCTCCATAGAAGGTTTTGGAACCGTCTTATTTCTTATTTAAGCTTTACCTAGTGTCCAAATGAATATCCACTTCACTTAGAGGTTTTCGAAACCTCATACAATTGCCGGATCAAATAGTATGTGGATCAGGCGGATTCACCCATGCACCTACTTTGGCTATCTGAGTCTATTTATTGAAAGTTGTTTGTCCTTATTGATTTACTTGATGTTAGAAACATATATGATATGCAGATGATACAGTGAACTATTCAAAAGTTATCAAAGCATTCTTAGCTGCCTATCAAACATTATTCATACTCTATGTGAAGCTTTATCTAGTTTAGTGATTTAAGTTCGAGAACTAAACTTAACCATCTGCCTGCCTGATTATCTGATTTGCAATTTATGTTTTGTTAAAACTAACCCAAGGCTTACCATTTCCATCCATCAAACTTACATTGTTTGCTTAACTTTTAAGTTTTTAATTAATTTATAAATCCAAGAGCTTTCATCTGTCTTTGCTTTACTTTACTTTTTGCATTCTTGTTGTGTATCACTTCTATACTATTAAAAGGTAAGAACTTTTAATCTTTGTTGCCAAACACTCATATTTTATTTTTAAAAAAAATTGTTTATCTTAATCAACCAATCTAAAGGTTCAAATATTCAAAATTAGTTTATAATTATATTATACAGAATATGCTGGAGAGTGTTAGACTTATGTTTTTAGAATTGCAGTCCTATGTGTATTACTTTTTAAAAACATGCAAGATATCAATACCATTTAAGAAGATACAAACTTTATATTTCTGTGTCCAAAAGAAACAAATCTATACAATTAAAAGGGAGTTATTTTAGTATTTCTTCCCATATACTCTCTATTTTCTTTAAAAAAAACAATTATTTGGAAAAAATATTACATTGACCCAGATTGATGTAGTATTAATTGAAAAAGAGAATTTTATTTTATATTAAAAACTTATATGTAAAATAAATATATCTAAAATAGACAAATATCATACAAATATGGATGGAGTTCTGGTAGGGAACACGTACAATTGGAAAAGAATAAAAAAATAAAAGGAAAACAAAATGAAATCACATGTGGCTTTTATTTCTTTTTGCAGGTGAGATGTTTCTGTCTTCCATGGGATATATATATATATATATATATATATATATATTATAAGAGAAGTTCTGAGTTCTATCATCATGCGTTTATAAAATCATAGAACATTTCTTTTCAATTTCAGTATATCACTCTTCCAATTACAAATTTTGGGGAAATGATAATCAGAAACTTCCAAGATATTTTGTTAGCTTTATTACTTGATTCTATATTTTCCATTATTTACTGGTCTTGCTTACAATAATTTATTAAAAAAAAGTTCCAATCTAAAAAAAATGTATTGTAGTCAAAAACAGAAAATGCAGAAAAAGATAATGGAAATGGAGAATCAAGTACTAGGGCTAATGACATATACTACAAATCTATGCATCTTTAAGAGGAAGTATGCTTTATTTTTATAATTCTTACATTATAAGCGTTATACATAATTATCATTTACCAAGTATATAAAAATTTCAATAAAACGTTTGACATAAAACTATCTTTATATCATATTTAATTAAATTTGAGAAATTGCATTGTAGGACCAATAAAAGCTTTATATACTTGATCAAAAAGTTTTCATATTTAAAAAAATTATATTATTAAATATATCAAGTTTTATGAATCATAACTAAATGATATAAAAACATTTTGGCGTAGAGTTGAAAAATTCTTCAAGATGTTCATATTCAAAAAGTGTTGTTTGAGTTTGCCATAATATCATTTCCTTTGTTACTCTATCGAGTCGACTTGGTCGTCATTCTTCTACCATAAGACAAGTGTGTGTGTATTTTTATTTTCCATATAATATTTATGCGTAATTATTTTTTACGAAAATTTCAGCATATGGTCCAAACATATACCAAATTTTTTAAAACTTTTTTAGCTTAAATGGATCACTTATAGAAAATGAATTTGTTTTTGTTAAAGACACTTGTGAGGTCTCCAATATTCATTAACTCCAAAATCCTCCTGTGAGTTGTTTCTATAGTTCCACGATAATTAATACAAAATGAATTTAAATTTAAATAGAAGGATGTTTAGCTTGTAAATCTAGATATAAAAATTTAATTTGGTTATTTTCTAAAACATATTATCCCACTATCCAAGAATTCAATTAAAATATGATGATAATTTAAAAATATTTAAGATAAAAAAATTCACTTACAACATATTTAACAAGTTGTTCGACTGCATAAATAAAGTGGTTGGAAAGATCGCCACCCCATTTTAAAATTCCGAAAATCAAAAATAAAATAAAATTAAATTAGTTATTATGGTTGTTCATTATAAGACTCATATTATACTAAGTTTATAATATTTTCGTTTTTCTTATTTTTTCAAGTTTAGTTTGCTCCCCAACTGTTTGTATATTTATACATAATTCGTAGAATAGGACATCAATTTCCTCCTTTTCTTAGCTCTCTCTTTTATTCGCTACACGTTACCCACATGATAGTCTCTCTATCTATTTATTCTTACACCAAAAAAATATATATTTAATTTATGTTTATGGATATATTATTCTATGATGATAAATGCCTTTTTTCAAAATGATGGTTATGTTAGGCTATGCCTTTGCGATCATGATTTTATTGTAGATTCACTTTAATCAATTTATGGTTGGAACAAAACAAACACTACAATTGAAAAAAATAGATATACTATTTACACATAGAAAATAATTATCTTCTTCCGAGGTGTATCATAATTAGATGTAGGAAGACTATTTTTAAATTGACAAATCCCTGGCGTTTTATTAAACGATTTATGGAACTATACAAAAACATGAGGCACACCAAATGGCTTAAAATCACCATTGAAATATAGTCATATTATGCTGGACATACATAGAAGCTTACACTATATGATTGGAAGTTTAAACAAGGTATACAATATAGCAAATCTTTGTGTCTTATATATATAATGATAATGGTAAAAGTGAAAAAGAGTGGTGGAGGTAAGAGTGATGACGAAAAAAGTATGGTAGAACATTGTAAGTTAGATATATATGAAAGTATAAAATAATATTAGATTTGAATAAAAAGAAATCAAACATTGATCTAAAACCTAGCATTTAGGCATCCGGAAGACTCTCCGTTAGTATGATATTGTCTGCTTTCAACTCAAGTGCTCCAGCTCGCACAGAATCATATGATACCCAAGCTCTACGTTGTGATCCTTCCCAAAAGGTTTGTTACTCGGTATATCATTGGACTTAACTTTTATATATATTAAACTATATAGATTTCTGATGTAAAACTTGGATTGATATCCTAACACAACACCTTAACAACAAACTCAAATCATATGATACCATAACAACATAATATCAGGTTTGAATCATAACATTGCGCAAAACAAAAAATAACAGGAGTCATCATCTTTTCAAGTCATAAATAATGAACAAATACCAAAAAATCAAGAAAAGTGGATTTTTTGAAATATGACTGCTCTCAAGATCTCTTGCTCCACTAGTTAGAGGCCTTTCCTCTGATGAATTGGGATGATAATTGATGTTGATGTATATATTTTTTTCAGTTAGCGCTCATATGAAATTGGTTTGGAGTAATTTGGAGATGTTCTTAGGAATATGACCCCAAACTACTAAAGACATGTCTATATGGCTTGCAAATGAAGCAAGCACATAACAATATTAGCCACCAGCCGATAATGCATTGGACCAGAGCTTCGACATCCATCAGATACACCACCATCGTTCAAGTACATCAACCCGAGTTCTTGGTCGAGATCAAACACCTTTGAATGCAAAATCCTTTTTTAACCCAAACTAAACCCTAGTTGCCCCTAAACCTGTAGATACCTACTTAGCTACTTCCCAGAAATGAACACAACCATAATTTATAGCAACCACAATTATACTTTCATAATTTGGGTTAATTCAAGAGCTTCTCAGGAGAAAATCTTTTGTATATCTAATGAACTTTATCATTACTTGCTCGCTTTAATGCATGGTTTCATTCTAAAACAACCAACAATATCTTGCTTTTGTATCTCAAAAGAAGGTTTTGGAACTGTCTTATTTCTTATTTAAGCTTTACCTAGTGTCCATAGGAGTATTCACTTCAGTTAGAGATTTTCGAAACGTCATACAATTGCCTGATCAGCCATGCACCTACTTTGGCTATCTGGGTCTATTTATTGAAAGTTGTTTGTCCTTATTGATTTACTTGATGTGAGAAACATATATGACATGCAGACGATACAGTGAACTATAAAAAACTTATCACAGGAATTCTTAGCTGCCCATCAAACATTATCCATACATCTGTCACATAACTATTCCATACTCTAGGTGGAGCTTTATCTAGTTTAGTGATTTAAGTTCGAGAACAAAACTTAACCATCTGCCTGACTGATTATCTGATTTGCAATTTATGTTTCGTTAAAACTAACCCAAGGCTTACCATTTCCATCCATCAAACTTACATTGTTTGCTTAACTTTTAAGTTTTTAATTAATTCATAAATCCAAGAGCTTTCATCTGTCTTTGCTTTATTTTACTTTTTGCATTCTTGTTGTGTATCACTTCTATACTATTTTTTGGGTGAAATTAATTCATTATCCGGTCAATGTGATCATATCATTGCTAAATGAAAAGGAATGATGAACATTCAATGTGATCATGTCACTGCTAAGAAAGGAGTGACGAACGGTCACTAGAGAGAGAGTCTCAACATCGACTATTCGTCTTTGTCAATCGGTTTAACATCGACCAGTGGTTTATTATAAGTCGTTGGTTCATATTCTTGAGTAAACCGAAGAGTCTAGAAACGTTGGAGCGACCGACCGACATGAGCTCCCAATTCAAAGGGAAATATGGAAAGACCGACCGACCTATAAAACCTAATTCAATAAGAATTAGGATTGACATAACCCTATAAATAGAGAAGTCCTAGAGCAAGGACGGACAGACAAACATATACTGTAGAAAACCCTAAAAACTCTATTCCCGCAACAGAGAACCGAACGACCAGATCTCTTCGTACCTTCGCTCTCGCCAATCGACGATGACTACCGAGCGACGGGCGATACAAACTTACTTTGATTTTCGATATTGATTGCTTGTAATTTAATATGCGTTGATTAATAAAGATCTTTCTCTTCTCGTCATTCCGTAGGACTATTCACACACGAACCGGTTAAAATTTGCCCCAACAGTTTGGCGCTAGAAGGAGGGGAAGTTCTAACTACGTGAGATATGACAGAAGGAGATAATGACAGAAACACCACTCCTGACATTCATGCTACTCAACTGGAGGCACTCACCGCGCAGATGAAGCAGTATGAAGAGCGACTTGCACAACTGGAAGCAGAAAACGCTTCCTTGAAGGAGGTCAACGCTTCTTTGGTTGATGATGGAAACACTGCAGCCGACGCTCGTGCCAGATTCCGAGCTCGCGTTCCCCCTATGTTGCCCTTGGACGATCCTCTCACGGCTACAATGGGGACCGCTGCAGATGATTTTACAAAGCGTTTGGAAGCTATGGAGCTCTTAATCGCCCGACTTCCCGGTGTGGCTCCTCCAATCGCGAAAAGAGCTCCTAACTCCTATGCAGATACTCCGTTTACGGATGCGATCGCATTGACAGAGATGCCAAAGAAGTTCACACTTCCTTCGATGAAGATGTATGATGGAACAACAGATCCGGATAATCACATAGCACAGTATAAGCAACGAATGTTTACCACAGTAGTTGCAAAAGAGCTTCGCGAAGCTACCATGTGCAAGGGGTTTGGTGCAAGTCTTATTGGACCAGCTCTCCAGTGGTTTACAAACCTACCTAATTCTTTAATTGACTCTTTTGCATCACTGACAGATCGCTTTGTTGAGCAATTTGCAAGCAGTAGAAACTTGAAAAGGACCGCTGACGATCTTTACGAGGTCATTCAGAAGAGAGGAGAGTCCTTGCGTAGTTATGTGGGACGATTCAACAAAGAGAAAGTATACCAGAATGTGTCACCTCCACTGCGATTTCAGCATTTAAAAGAGGTTTGCTCCAGAACGGTGATCTATATAAAGAACTGACAAAATATCAATGCAAAACAATGGAAGATGTGCTGTCAAGAGCATGGGCACATATTAGATGGGAGGAAGATCCTGCCTACGCTCAGCAACACTCTCAACGCTCTGACTCGCGTGTAACAAGAAACAAGAGAACGATGAGAGACGTGATTCCACAATTAAGCAAACTGCAAGTTGCAATATGTGCAACATATGGCTATACACCTACCGTGGTAGTGAAAAGAACGGTTACGAACCGCCAAGATAATGTCTTTATCCAGAACGTAAAACAAAGATGTCAAGAAACGTTGCATCATCGACGAAAGACAAGTTTTTAGGAAAGGATCGACATATCCTATCAGATAAACAAAAGTAAACGCCACGAGCAATAAAGCTCCAGAAGATAAAGTTCAAGGAAAGGCCTTAAATAAGAAATTAAGGTGATTTCTCAAAAGATACAGCCCAATACGACCACGGGTCAGTGTCGGGGGCAAAGGCACCATCGCCAAAACATATGAACGAATCAGGAAATACTAGCATAGTCTTCCCATCGCTTTCGGCTGATTTAACAGCGACATGACATGAGGAATGACATGAGGTATGTCCAAAAATAGGAGAAGAAGGAACGACAAAAAAAAGGAGCGACAGCTCCCAATAAAAGAAGAAGAGACGGAGGCGACGAGCAAAGTTAAAAGGAAAGAAATAACATATGTAAAATAAATAGAGAAATATAGACCAGAAGAGACTTTAAAGACGGTAGGTCACTGCAAAAGCGCAAGGCGCTACCAAAACGCAGGTCGTCACTCCTAACAACCTCCCATATCAACCTTATAACAATGAAATTACAAATGATGACCTCCCACAAATATTTTCTAGATCGATCTTACGATGAGGTCCCAAGGATTGACGACGAGCTCCTAACATTCAACGACAAGCTCCCAACGATCGACGGCGGGCTCCTAACGATCGACAACGAGCTCTCAACAATCAATGATAAGTTCCCAACGATCGACGATGAGCTCTCAACATCAAGCAACAACCAACAATGATAATTTACCACCGAGTAACTAATGATGATGATCTTCCAACAATGAACCTTCCAAGGACGAGCTACCAATGACCTTCCGCACGTTCAGCAAAGAAGCTGTGTGTTAATTGGGAAGATGATGGTACATCGACGCTTGTCACTCCGTACATATGGAACATGCTTCATGCGATATGGAAGCTATGTTTATTATTAATTGAATCTGCTTATCCATCCTAGATAAGGAATGACCACGAATCGAGATATGGTAGAACCAAACAAGGTTTGAATAGACAAGAAATATTGTCGTACATTGACCAGTAATCAGAAAGGCTAAGTTACTCTCCAAATTCTAAATAAGAAATTGAAGAGTAGGGGGCAAGTTGTTGGGTGAAATTAATTCATTATCCGGTCAATGTGATCATGTCATTGCTAAGTGAAAAGGAATGACAAACATTCACTGTGATCATGTCACTGCTCAGAAAGAAGGAGTGACGAACGGTCACTAGAGAGAGAGTCTCAACATCGACTATTCGTCTTTGTCAATCGGTTTAAAATCGACCAGTGGTTTATTATAAGTTGTTGGTTCATATTCTTGAGTAAACCGAAGAGTCTAGAAAAGTTGGAGCGACCGACCGACATGAGCTCCCAATTCAAAGGGAAATATGGAAAGACCGACCGACTTATAAAACCTAATTCGATAAAAAATTAGGATTGACATAACCCTATAAATAGAGAAGTCCTAGAGCAAGGACGGACAGACAAACATATACTGTAGAAAACCCTAAAAACTCTATTCCCGCAACAGAGAACCGAACGACCAGATCTCTTCGTACCTTCGCTCTCGCCAATCGACGATGACTACCGAGCGACGGGCGATACCAACTTACTTTGATTTTCGATATTGATTGCTTGTAATTCAATATTCGTTGATTAATAAAGATCTATCTCTTCTCATTATTCCGTAGGACTATTCACACACGAACCGGTTAAAATTTGCCCCAACACTATTAAAAGGGAAGAACTTTTAATCTTTGTTGCAAAACACTCATATATTTTTTTTTTAAAAAAAATAGTTTATCTTAATCAACCAATCTAAAGGTTCAAATATTCAAAATTAGTTTATAATCATATAATAAAGAATATGTTGGAGAGTGTTAGACTTATGTTTTTAGAATTGCAGTCTTATGTGTATTAATTTTTTAAAACATACAAGATATCTGTACCATTTAAGAAGATACAAACTTTATATTTCTGTGTCCAAAAAGAAACAAATCTATACAATTAAAAGAGAGCTATTTTGGTCTTTCTTGCCATATACTCTCTATTTTCTTTTCAAAAAAATTATTTGGAAAAAAATATTACATTCACCGAGATTGATGTTGTATTAATTAAAAAGAGAATTTTATTTTATATTAAAAACTTATATGTAAAATAAATATATCTAAAATAGACAAATATCATACAAATATGGATAGAGTTTTGGTAGGGAACAAATTCAATTGGAAAAGAATGAAAAAATAAAAAGAAAACAAAATAAACTCACATGTGGCTTTTATTTATTTTTGCAGGTGAGATATTTCTGTCTTCCATGGGATATATATGTATATATATATATTATGAGAGAAGTTTTGTGAGTTTTATCATCATGCATTTATAAAATCATACAACATTTCTTTTCAATTTCAGTATATCACTCTTCCAATTAAAAATTTTGGGGAAATGATAATCAGAAACTTCCAAGATACTTTGTTAGCTTTATTACTTGATTCTCCATTTTCCATTATTTACCGGTCTTGCCTACAATAATTGATAAAAAAAAAATTCCAATCTAAAAAAATGTATTGTAGTCAAAAACAGAAAATGCAGAAAAAAATAATGGAAATGGAGAGTCAAGTATTAAGGCTAATGAAATATACTACAAATCTATGCATCTTTAAGAGTAAGTATGCTTTATTTTTATAATTCTTACATTATAAGAGTTATACATAATTCTCGTTTACCAAGTATATACAAATTTTAATAAAACGTTTGAGATAAAACTATTTTTATATCATATTTAATTAAATTTGAGAAATTGCATTGTACGACCAATAAAAGCCTTATATAATTGATCAAAAAGTCTTCATATTTAAAAAAATTATATTATAAAATATATCAAATTTTATGAATCATAATTAAATGATATACAAACATTTTGGCACAGAGTTGACAAATTCTTCAAGATGTTCATATTGAAAAAGTGTTGTTAAGTTTGCCACAATATCATTTCCGTTGTTACTCTATTGAATCGACTTGGTCGTACTCTTCTACCATAAGACAAGTGTGTGTGTATTTTTTATTTTCCATATAATATTTATACTTAATTGTTTTTAACGAAAATTTCATCATATGGTCTAAACACATACCGAATTTTTTTAAAATTTTTTTATCTTAAATAGAGCACTTATAGAAAATGAATTTGGTTTTGTTAAAGACACTTGTGAGTTCTCCAATATTCATTAACTCCTAAATCCTCCTATGAGTTGTTTCTATAGTTTCACGATAATTAATACAAATTGAATTTAAATTCAAATAGAAAGATGTTTAACATGTAAATCTAGAAATAAAAAAATATAATTCTGGTTATTTTGTGAAACATATTATCCCACTAATATTTCTGATCCAAGAATTCAATTAAAGTATGATGATATTTTATAAAATATTTAAGATCAAAAAAATTCACTTACAACATATTTAACAAGTTGTTCAACTGCATAAATAAAGTGGTTGAAAATATCGCCACCCCATTTTAATATTCCCAAAATAAAAATAAAATAAAATTATGAATTAGTTATTATGGTTGTTCATTATAAGAATCATATTATAGTAAGTTTATAATATTTTCATTTTTCTTATTTTTTCAAGTTTAGTTTGCTCCCCAAGTATTTGTATATTTATACATTATTCATTTAATAGGACATCAATTTTCTCATTTTCTTAGCTCTCTCTTTTATTCGCTACACGTTATCCACATGATAGTCTCTCTATCTATTTATTCTTACACCAAAAATATAAATATTTAATTTATGTTTATGGATATATTATTCTATGATGAAAAATGCTTTTTTTTCAAAATGATGGTTATTTTAGGCTATGCCTTCGCGATCATAATTTTATTGTGGATTCGCTTTAATCAATTTATGGGTAGAAAAAAACAAACACTACAATTGAAAAAAATAGAATACTATTCACAAATAGAAAATAATTATCTTCTTTCAGGTGTCTCATAATTGTATGTAGGAAGACTATTTTTAAATTGGCAAATCCTTGGCGTTTTATTAAACGATTTATGGAACTATACAAAAACATGAGGCACACAAAATGCCAAAAAATCAAGAAAAGTGGATTTTTTGAAATATGACTGCTCTCAAGATCAACTGCTCCATTAGTTAGAGGCCTTTCCTCTGATGAATTGGCATGATAATTGATGTTAATATTTTTCAGTTAGCACTCATATGAAATTGGTTTGGAGTCATTTGGAGATGTTCTTAGGAATTATGATCCCAGATTACTGAAGACATGTCTGTATGGCTTGCAAATGAAGCAAACACAGAACAATATTAGCCACTAGCCGATAATGCATTGGATCAGAGCTTCGACATCCATCAGATACACCACCATTGTTCAAGTGCATCAACCCGCATTCTTGGTCGAGATCAAACACCTATGAATGCAAAATTCTTTTTTTTAACCCAAACTAAACCCTAGTTGACTCTAAACCTATAGATACCTACTTAGATACTTCCCAGAAATGAACACAGCCATAATTTATAGCAACCACAACTATACTTTCATAATTTGGGTTAATTCAAGAGCTTCTCAGGAGAAATTCTTTTGTATATCTAATGAACTTTATCATTACTTGCTCGCTTTAATGCATTGTTTCATTCTACAATTGATAACTTAGAGTTTTCAAGGCTCTAAATGAGGGGTTATCAATCCCTTTTGTCTCTTTGCAGTACAAAGGGTATCAATCCATCAGGTGTAGACACTAAGATGCAGGATCAGTTCTTAATTCAAGCCAAATGAGTAAGGTTTTGATGTTATTTCCACTAAACAAACTTAAAACAAGAATTAAAGCTAATGATCAACTTAAATAAGCAAATGACAAGTGGTATGAATATGAGATGATGGAAGCATGAGATTCTAGACATGATAGTTGGCTAGGGTGCTTTGATGCTAAATCAGGAATGCTAATGACAATGATGAGACATGATTCAAGTGATTTAGAACTCTAATCTAGATTAATCCTCTCATGAAGGCATTAACCTCTACACTAATCCATTTTCAAACCAAATCATCATTTGTGAAATATGAATCAATGAGCATTAAGAAACAGTTCTAAAAGATCATTCAAGCAAATAACAAAACATCATCATGCAGCAAATGCTTAAACCTCTAATACAGCTCTTTCAGGAATTTCATCAAACACTTGTGGTGCATGAAATTCCCAGAATCTAGATCACAAGTGATGTGCAAGGATCTAGCCTAGAGAACAGCTGTTTAGAGAAATGAACCAATGAATCTAGCACTAAGCACTCCTAATCTAACACCTTAGCACCTTAACCTACACATCTAGAACCTCATTAAACTAAACTACTCACTAATCATACTACTCTCTCTGAAACCTTTGCAAGTTGAGAAGATTGGCATGATTAATGATGAGAAATGAAAATGGAGAAGATATATGACGATGGGTTTGCAGCTTTAAACACAGAAATCTCTCAATCTCTCTGATTAAAACTCACAAAAGGGTGGAAGATGAAGATGGAGATGATAGATAATGATGGATTTCAGCTTTAAACCCTAATTGCTCTCTTGATCAAACCCAGAAAATGAAGATCTCTCTTACAAAGTTTAGGTTTTTCACAAAAGAGGCAAAGAAAACAAAGAGAATAAAGCTTAGTCTGCTGAATAATGCCTAAAACATATATATAGGTAGGGTTTCTTGCTGGGCCAACCTAGGACAAACTAGGTTTTGGCCCGAAAAAGGTCCACAAAAACGTCATGAAGCGAGAATGTATCGAGGTGATTTTGGCCGGTGTAGGACGTCGATATTTCTTCGGCGATTTGAGGCTGGTTAGACCGAGACACTACATCGGCTGAATTCACCTCGGTGCAGCGTCAAGGATAGCTTCAGGGGATCAATACCGAGCAGAATTCAGTCGGTGCAGGACGTCGATATTTTTTCGGCAATTTGGATTCCAAAAGCCAGCCAAAAACGTCAAGGTTCCAAGGTAATACCGACCATATTTTGGTCGGTACCCCTTCTCTATATGAATGTAGACCGCTTGCACCAAATCCTTCATAACTCCTTGCTCACTGGTCCGAACCTCTATATTCCAACTCCACGAACCAGATGACGTCTTTAACTCCAGGTTTCGTGAAGGGCTCAAACCCGTATGACATTGGAAAAGCCCCCGTCTCGTCGGTTCTTTGAGGCGCATCGCGTAAGACCTGATCGGGCCGCGAGGCATGTGTTCCTTCCGATGGCGATATCTCCCAGTTCACGGCTCCAAATCGTCTGATTCCAAGTGTTCCGGAAACAAGACTCATTCCTCTTGATTCTTGATGAAGACACCGGAGGTTGAATCGCATTGAAAGTCCTTCGTGCCACGCGATCAAAGTGAGGGTCTCGTCTGCGCCAAACCATCTGTCCGAGTTGCTGTACACAGGTGAGGGTTCCTCCATGACCCCAGCTCCAAGTTGCTCCCAAAAGTCTCCAAATGACCTGAGAATACTTCAAAAATTCAGGACACTCTAGGACCTAATGCAATTCTTAAACAAAGCTAGAACCAAAGACAAACTCTAATAAAACTAGCTAAATGTATGCATGAGACTCAATATTTGTACAAAAATGCAATCCTAAACATGACAAAATATGAGTATATCAACTCCCCAACACTTGTCCTTTGCTTTTCTTCAAGCAAACACGAAAAAATGAGAGAGAGAGGTTGAATGCATGGGAGTTCATATTTCTTTAAAGAGAGATCATCATTAAAAGAATTCAAAGCTCATTGTTCAAGTTATCAATTCTAGACTGCAATGCAAACTGGTTTACTCATAAAAATTAGCCATACTTGTCACCAAATGAACCAAACTCAAGCACCAACCTTCACAAGCATTCCTAACCTCAACCTTTTGACATTTATTTAAAGTTTCAAGTGGATCATGTTCATGCAAATCAAGTGAATTCATTTGGCTTGGGACTGGATTTTGAGATTAAAATGATCTCAATCAAGTAACTGGTACTCCATGCAAGGGGATCACTCAAACATTAGTAGACTTTAGTAAAATGCTAAGGGTAAAAGGCAATGGATGCATACAAAGATAGAAATGCATCTACCCCACACCCAAAATGCTTTTCACACTCAACTTTAAACCTCTTAAGACTCTTTCTCTAGTATACTCACCCCAAATGGCATTTTGCCTTTGACACTCAATCAGCTCTCATCACTCTCTTCATTTCATCTCTTCGGGGAATGCTTTCTTTAACAACCACTTAGTGAGTTTCTTTTCTTTAACACACAAGCTCTTCCTTAATCCAGCCTCTTTTTGAATCTTTTCATTTTCTTTTCATGAGACTCTTTTCATTTCAACACATGAGCTTTACATTCCAGCACACCCTCACTTTCTTTCATTTAAGCATTCATTCCCCTAACCAATCCGGTTCTTTCCACTTTCATCACTCAGATTTTTTTCTTTTCAGCTCACACACTCAAAATCAATGCTCTCACTTTCACCTAAACCTAGACTAGCCCTTGATGTTGGACTAGTGTCTACATGCAGCACTATCTTTGTCGCTCTAAACCCAACACTTTTTACCAAGTCTACTAGAAACAAGGCCTCACAAATCATCCACACAAGAAGGGTGTTTAGGCTTCAAAGAAAGGTTTGGCTAAAGGCAGGGAACTGCCTCAAGATGAGAGATCAGCTATTTGAGCTAGCAAGAGTGATTAAAAAGGGTAAGAAAGCTCAAATATGTATGTGGTACCCATGAATTCACAATGATATGCACAAATATGATAATTAGATGTCAAATTCAAGGGTTCTCACTTAAATAAGGTTGAGGCTATTCACAACTTGATTCAGCTAGCACAGAAGTATTGAGACACCAGTTCAAAGCATGGTTCACACTTAATTTCATACCAGTTTTGCAATGCACTAAAGGACCAAACCCTTAAAATGATGCTCTCTTCAAGAAAAAATCTATCATTACTCCCATTTGCATATGATGCAACCTATATGAATGCAAACTAGACTCAACCTAAAATGTGAATGCAACTACATGAGCATTTTTTTGTGAATTTTTTTTCAGATTTTTTAATTTTTTTTTGGTTTATATGCACTTAGATGAATGCAGAATGAGACTCAAAGTGAAAAGGAAAATAAGAGCAGAATAAACATGATTAGTAAACACAAAACCCCTCCCCCACACTTAGATAACACAGTCCCTTGTGTTATAAAAGCATGAAGGAGAAGTGCAAAGCAAAATCCCAAAATGCAAAGAGAAAATAAGCTAAACTAGATGCATATTTACAAGGGTGGAGTGTTACCTTCTCAAGGACTTAGAGATGGGGCTGGAGACCCCATGGAGTAGGATGGATTTCTGGATTGGTCTGAGGGAGATCTCATGGCGTCCCTATTGGCTCTGACCTCGTCTTCCTCTGACTCTGGTGGTGAATGGTTCTCTGATCCGCAGATTCTAAGTAACTCCCCTTGATGAGAGCTCTCGCCAGCTTCTCCTCTTTGGAACCTCTCAAGCTTTGTACTCAGCTTCTTGATTTTAGCAGCCATGCTCTTAACTGTGCTTGCCAAAGTTTTCACTGTTTCCACCAGCTTCTTGGTGTTCTTGTCCTGCCACTTGTTCCACCTCTGAAGGTTCTTGGTTCGGTAATGTGCAGCAACAGTGGCATCATTGGGCATCTGACCATCATAAGAGTTAAAGAAGTATCTATGACTCCCATACACTGGATCTGACAAGAACGGCACTTCCTGAACCGGTTCCTGATCTCCATCATCATCATTAGCAGGCGCTCTTTGCTTCCCCAACTTCCTGATTGTTATAATGGGAGGATGGATCTCTGGGTTGTAGTGCTGATCCTTGGTGACATAGAAACGGATGTTTTTACTTTCAGAGAGTGAAGTGAGGGAATGATTAGGCAGCAGGACTCTTACTTTCACCTTCTTATCAATGCTAAGGTTATAAGCAAAGGAATCACCCACAGCACCTTCAAGAAATGTTGTCTTGGCCAAATGAAGAGCATCCATTAACTTAAAACCGATTTGTTCACCTCTCATCTCAACTCCAGCACTCAGTAAAATAGGAGTGATCAGGCCTCCTATGCGCATGGAGGGTGCCTTCATTTTTGTGTCATGAGCCCATTTCCTAATTGAGAGAAGGTTCTTGACTAGAATGGCCGCCATTGTTGGTTTGTGAGGATCACCATTAAAAGTCATGCCACTGCTGAACTTAGGCATCAAGGGTTTAAGACCTTCTCCAATGAACATCAACTCCTCATCATACACTGTTGAGTACTCTTTCTTTCCAAGGAAGGTGTGAGCTATGATCTTGTGCACCATCCTGAGCACTGGACTCCTGATACAAGCTGCCTTTATTACACCAGATGAATAATTATCATTTACTATTGTCCCCCATAGCTGATCCAGGTCGGATCCATAGTAGATCAACCTTCTTGAACACGTCCTTCCCTCAACAGTGAACCCAAAGCATTCACTTATCTCCCTGAAGGTCATCTCATACCGCTCTTGTCCAATTTTGAATGCAATGATTCCAAAACCATCTTCAAGCTGAGCTGGTCCAATCTCTCTATAGAAATCAACCTGTAGTGATGAAAGAAATTGGCAAGTCATCTCTTTGTAGGAGGGGTGAGGCGTTTCTATTAAGCTCCCAAGTCCAATGGATTGAAGCACTGCCTTTACATCTTCAAGAATACCAAGTTTCCCCAAGAGTTCAAGATCAGGGAAGTAGGTTCCTTCATGTGTCACAGCTTGGAGTTTTCTGAGATAATCTGAGTAAGCTGGAGGTTTTGGCTTTGGCATCTTCACCACTTTCTTTTTCTTTTGGAGCACAACAGCTGGTGAACCCACATTGCTCTCTTCCTCACTAGATTCCACGCTTGGGCTCCTCTCAAGTCTTTTCTGTTTCCCTGAATCTCTTGAGCTTGAAGCTCTTAAAGCCACTGCTTTCCCTTTGCTTTTAATACCAGCAGAAAACGATTGTGACCTTTCCCCTGAACCAGAAGCAACTGCCTTGCCATTGTCTCTCCTTGGTACTTTGGGCATCAAAACAGGATTTCCTCTTGCCATGGTACCTGTTTCAACAATTTCTCAAACAAACAATGAGTTTCTAGAGAAATAAATCCTTGAAATTTCCAAAATGATTTTTGCTTGGAATGAAATCAATGGAAACAAATCAAGCAAAATCACATTAAGCATTCCCAAGCAGCACCAAGAGATTCTCACTTCAAAATAATTTTCTAAAATCCAAATTTCAGCTCAAGAACAACAAATTCTAAAGAGAGTCTAAAATCAGGATTCAAGAAACAATTGGGTACAGGTGAGCTCGTTTCTAGCTACCCACAACCTAAACTCCAAGGTTCTAACTCAGTTTCAAGCAGTGCATTCTCAGTTTCACAAAAAACTTCTTCAAGAAAAATCAAGAAGAACAGCGATTTAGGGGTTTTGAACTCAAGAAGCAAATTAAGCAAAATGTACCTTGGAGTTGGGTCAAATAATGCAAGAAAACGATCCATAAGCAAAGAAATGAAGCTCTTTGAGAGCAACAATGGAGGTTTTCGCAAAATGAGAGAGAAAGAGGATTGGAAACGATTTTTTTGTGTGGACCACAGCTGCTTTTGGTGTCTGGGAGACAGCTGTAGGTGGCTGGATTCTTTGACTTTGACCGAGCCACCATTTGGACCGCTGGACAATAGGCTGCACCGCGGTGTGGGAGGTCGGTGTGCTCTCAAGTTTATTCCCTTCCTACACCGAGTTCTTGCACCAGGCAGAATCACCTTGGTGTGAGGCAAGACTCGGCTCCTTCCTGCACTGCACCAACCTCATTTTGCTCGGTGTATAGGTCGATATTTTCTCGGCCTTTTGAACCTGTTTATACCGAGCAAATGCACCGAGTGAGATCACCTTGGTGTGAGAGGTCCTTTGCTATTTTGTGTTCCACACCGACCTCTATTTGCTTGGTGTAACTGGTTGATATTTTCTCGGCATTTTGAACCTGTTACACCGAGCAGACACACCAAGGGAAACCATGTCGACATGAATGCATTCCTCAGCCCATTTTTCATCTTTTCTCCTCTCCAATCCTTTTAAAACTGCACCTGGACCTTTCTAAAACCTGTACACACTTGAAAAAAAAGATTAAAACATCCTAAAAACAACCAAAGAAAGGAAGAAAAGAAACTATATACACGGATAAGCTTGGGGTGTCTCCCAAGAGCACTTTGTTTAAAGTCTCTAAGTTTGATTTTGATACCAAGTTTATGCTGATGGTGGATCAAGAAGGGGAACTGATGTAGCTTCCTCCTTCTTTTGTGAGACTAAGTGGTGCTTGATCCTTTGCCCATTAACCAGAAACTCTTGACCATCTTTGCCTTCTAGCACAACAGCTCCATATGGCCTAACCTCAAGAATTTTAAAGGGACCATACCATCTAGACTTAAGTTTTCCAGGAAATAACTTAAGCCTAGAGTTGAACAGCAACACCAAATCACCTTCCTTGAATTCCCTTTTCAAAATCTTTTGATCATGTAGAGCCTTGGTCTTTTCTTTATAGATCTTAGAGCTCTCAAAAGCCCCCAACCTGATCTCTTCAAGTTCATGAAGTTGAATGATCCTTTTCTCTTGAGCTGTTTTGATATCAAAGTTCAGCAACTTTGATCCTTTGTACTCCAGCTCAACAGGTAGGTGGCAGCTCTTCCCATATAGCAGATTGAAAGGAGATGTCCCAATTGGAGTCTTAAAGGTTGTTCTATAAGCCCACAATGCATCATCCAGCCTTTTGCTCCAATCTTTTCTGCTTGAGCTAACAGTCCTCTCAAGAATGGCCTTAGGTTGTCTATTAGACACTTCAACCTGGCCACTAGTTTGAGGATGATAAGGAGTAGCTACCTTATGTTTCACTCCATGCTTCTTCAGCAATCCCTCCAAGGTTTTGTTCACAAAATGAGACCCTCCATCAGAAATAACAACCCTGGGTACTCCAAATCTTGGGAAGATTATGTTCTTGAACAACCTGACCACTACCTTGGAATCATTGGTAGGGGAAGCAATAGCCTCAAACCACTTGGACACATAGTCCACAGCCACTAATATGTACTGATTCTCATAAGATGAGATGAAAGGCCCCATAAAGTCCACTCCGCAACAATCAAAGACTTCAACCTCTAGTATTAGATTTTGAGGCATCTCACTCCTCTTTGAAATGTTCCCATGCCTCTGATAGGCATCAAATGCTGAAACAACTCCTTGAGCGTCCTTGAACATTGTAGGCCACCAAAACCCATATGAAGAACCTTGGAAACAGTCTTGAATGCTCCCATGTGACCCCCAAAAGCTGATCCATGGCACTCTTGCAACACAGGTTGCATCTCCTCTTCAGCAAGACACCTTCTATACAGCTGATCTTTGTTCAGGACATACAGGTAAGGTTCATCCCAATGGTATCTCTGGACATCTCTGAAGAACTTCTTTCTGTGGTAAGCATCAAGTTCTGGTGGTTCCACTCCACAAGCAAGAAAGTTCACAATATCAGCAAACCAGGGCATTCTCTTCTCTTGGATGCTATCCACTTCTTCAAACTCCAAATAAGAGTTGAGAACCATCAATGATTCCTCAGGGAGAGAGTCATTAAGAGGGACTTCAGAGTCCACTCTTAACCTAGAGAGATGGTCTGCAGCTCCATTCTCTATACCCTTTTTGTCTTGTACCTCCATATCGAACTCTTGAAGTAAGAGGACCCATCTCAAAAGCCTAGGTTTGGCATCTTTCTTGGTCATTAGATACCTGAGGGCTGCATGATCAGTATATACAATGACTTTTGATCCCACCAGGTAGCTTCTGAATTTATCAAAAGCAAAGACTATTGCCAACATTTCCTTCTCTGTGGTAGCATACTTCTCCTGGGCAGAATCAAGGGTTCTGCTGGCATAGTAGATGACATGAAGCTTCCTGTCCTTCCTTTGGCCAAGCACAGGTCCAACTGCATAGTCTGATGCATCAGTCATAACCTCAAAAGGAAGG
Organism: Eutrema salsugineum; assembly: GCF_000478725.1. Classification (NCBI taxonomy): domain Eukaryota; kingdom Viridiplantae; phylum Streptophyta; class Magnoliopsida; order Brassicales; family Brassicaceae; genus Eutrema; species Eutrema salsugineum. The sequence goes on from NW_006256486.1 coordinate 11,306,698, forward strand.
GACCAGTCTGGAGCCTGGACAATGGATGCACTGACTAATGCATCATTGATCTTCTTGAAGGATTCTTCACACTCAGCATCAAAGACAAAGCAAACCTCTTTACACAACAGCCTTGTCAAAGGTCTGGCTATTCCTGAGAAATCTTTGATGAATCTTCTGTAAAATCCTGGATGCCCAAGGAAGCTTCTTATCCCTTTGACTGAAGTGGGAGCTTGCAGATTCACCATCACTTCTACCTTTGCTCTGTCAACCTCTATGCCCTTCTCAAAGATTTTATGCCCAAGTACAATCCCTTCCTGCACCATGAAGTGGCATTTCTCCCAATTTAACACCAGGTTATGCTGCTCACATCTCTCCAGGACCTGTGACAGGTTAGAAAGACAATCGGAGAAGGAGGAGCCATAGACAGAAAAATCGTCCATGAACACCTCATCTTTCTCTTCAATGATGTCAGAGAATATATGCATCATGCAACGCTGGAATGTGGCAGGGGCGTTACAAAGGCCAAAAGGCATGCGCCTGTATGAAAATGTACCACCTCAGAACCCCCTTGACAACCCATTTCCTCCTTGGCCGCCGTGTTCACACCGACCTGATTTTGCTCGGTGTGGGAGGTCGATATTTCTTCGGCGTTTTGGACCCTCTCACACCGAGCTTGTACACCGACTGAATACACCTCGGTGTGGGTCAAAACTTTGTCAACTTGCACAGAATTCTGAGACACCGACCTCATTTCACCCGGTGTGGCTGGTCGATATATTCTCGGCATTTTATCATCCCCCACACCGAGCTGAATACCGAGTGAATCCTGGTCGATATGAATGCAAGGTCTTGACACAATTGAGGTTTTAAATCGGTTTTCTTCAGCCTCTGAACCTTCATAGTGCAAGTTCAAGTAAGAACTGGTGCTTCCCTCTGGTTTGTGAGAGTCTAAAAGCTTCATGAGCTCCAAAGTTTCATCTTCAAGATAGCCATGGTCTCCATGTTCTTTTGTTAAAGCTATCTGAAGATGATCTTCTGTGTTTAACTCCTCTAAAAGCTCATCAGCAAGCTCATCCATTGTCTCAACATATAAGCATTGCCCTTCTATTGTTGGCTTCTTCATCATTGCATTCACATCAAACTTCAGCCTTTCAGAACCAAGTTTAAGCTCTATGATGCCACCTCTCATATCAATAATTGCTCCTGCTGTGGCAAAGAATGGCCTGCCCAAAATAAGAGGATCAACTGGTTCCTCATCCATCTCTAGCACAACAAAATCAGTTGGAACCTCAAAACCACCAATCTTGACAGGCAGATCTTCCAACATCCCAACAGGTAACCTAACTGATCTGTCTGCAAGGACAAGAGAGATCCTAGCAGGTTTGAACACTCTAAATCCAAGCTTCTTCGCTATGGAGAATGGCATCAAGCTGACAGATGCTCTCAGATCACAAAAGCATCCAGAAAATAGCAGAGGCCCTATGGCACAAGGGAATGTGAAACTCCTTGGATCAGTCAACTTTCTTGGAATGGACTTTCTCTCAATGATAGCACTGCATTCATGACTCAATACCACCATACCTTGAAGCTCCTTAGTCTTGTTCAGAATAACATCTTTTGAGAACTTACCCATCTTTGGCATCATTAGAAATGCATCAATGAGAGGCATTGTGAGTGGTGTCTCATTGAGAGCCTTCTCAAATACAGCTCTAGCCTTGTCTACAAGCTGCTTCTTGAATCTCCTTGGAAATGGGAGCTTGGGTTGGTATGGAGGTGGTGGGACATATAGCTTTTATGGTTCAGGTTCCTTTTCCACCTCTTTACCCTTTTCTTTCCTTGATCTTTCAGCAACTTGATCATCTTTTAAGGCTGCCTCCCCCTCAGTTTGATCATTGTCCTCAATGATTACATTGTTGTGCTCAATACCAGGTAGCTCTTTGCCACTTCTCAGTGTAATGGCTTTAGCATATTCCTTGGGGTTGGGTTCAGGCTTACCAGGTAGTTGGCCTTGGTTCCTTGAGCTAGAGGCCTGATTTTGCTTCATTTCCTTGATGTCCTGCTGCATAGATGCATACTGACTTGCAAACACTTGTTGACCCTGAAGCAGCTGTTGTAGAATCCCAACCATATCTGACCCCATATGTGGCTGCTGGTGGACATGTGCTGACTGAAACTGATGCTGAACTGGCGGCTGCTGCTGGAACTGTGGTGGACCAAACCCTGGTGATGCCTTTGGCTGCTGCTGTGAACTGTAACCAGAACACTGAAGTGGTTGCTGATGCTGACTGTAACCCTGATCTGAGCATACTGATTCTTTGGTTGAAAAGACCCTTGAAAGTTGTTCCTGGGAACAAAATTCTGTGGAGCTTGAGAGGTAGGGTAGACTTGGTCTTGTGGGTTTGCTACATTGGGATTCCTGTAGGAAAGTTTCTGATTGGCATTGGCATACTGATACCTTTGGAACCTCTGATTCCCAATATAGTTAAGCTCTTCCTGAGTAAGACCCTCTTTACTGATGTTCTCAAAGCATTAAGAAGGTTCCTCATACTCTCCTACAAAGTGCATTGGCTTTTGAGTGGCCAATAACACATTGTCCAGCTTGCTTTCAAGTGTTTTAAAATCCTTCTCATACCTTTGATCCCTGCTTGAACACTCACTCCTATTGGCTCTATCAAAGTCTTCTCCATATGTATCATTGCTCATTGCTAAGTTCTCAACCAGCTCTAAAGAAGCATGAATCTCCTTTCCCAGAAAATTTCCATTGGAGGCAGTATCCAGCTGGTTCCTTATCTTGGGAAGAGCTCCTCTATAAAGTGTGCTGAGAAGAAAAGCCCCACTAAACCCATGGTGTGGGCATTGGTTGGTGTAGCTCCTGAATCTCTGATATGCTTCACCAAAACTCTCATTGCTATGTTGAGTGAAGCTGGATATTTGGTTTCTTAGCTTTGCTGTTCTTGAAGTTGAGAAGAACTTAGATAGAAATGCCTGCTTGCATTGCTCCAAGGTCTGAATGGAGCTTCTTGGGAGATTCTTCTCCCATTGGTGTGCTTTGTCACCAAGACTGAAGGGGAATAATCTGAGCTTGAAACTGTCTTCAGATACTCCATTTATCTTTGTCAAGTCACACACTTTATCAAATTGATCCAAGTGTTCCAAGGGATCTTCCATTGCCAATCCATGAAACTTGGAGTTTTGGACCATATTCAGTACTGATGCCTTCACTTCAAAGTTGTTGTTTTGCACAGGTGGTGCTTGAATTCCAGCTCCATACTGATGAGCATTGGCCCTGTCATTCTCTCCAACATAGACCTGTGGCTGCTCATATCTCCTTTGTTGGTGTTGGAACGGCTGATGGTGGTGCACCTGTTGTCTTTGCTGTACATTGGCCTGATGCCTCTACTGATGAGCTGGAGCTTGTCCCTGGTGGACATAAGCTTGCTGTTGATGCTCCTGTTCCTGCTCAACATTACCCTGATGTAACCCATGACCAGCTCCATTACCAGCTGCATTACCAACTCCATTACCCTGCTGCACCTGAGCCTGTTGCTCCTGACCCGGTTGCTCAATGTCAACTACATGCTGTCTTTTATCTTCCATATCAGCCTGATCAATTTTTCTTCCACGCCTATCCTTTCTCCTTCTTGGAACCAAAAGATTAATGTTGTCGTTTAAGGGGAAAGGTGGACCACAGCTTCTTGATCTGGACCTGGTGTTCATGCACTTGAAACTCACAACCAGAACTTGAAAGAAATTAGAAAACACAAAAGAAAATGCTTGATCTCAAGAAATGACACAATCTTAATGCTATCACACTTTGGCAACGACGCCAATTGATAACTTAGAGTTTTCAAGGCTCTAAATGAGGGGTTATCAATCCCTTTTGTCACTTTGCAGTACAAAGGGTATCAATCCATCATGTGTAGACACTAAGATGCAGGATCAGTTCTTAATTCAAGCCAAATGAGTAAGGTTTTGATGTTATTTCCACTAAACAAACTTAAAACAAGATTTAAAGCTAATGATCAACTTAAACAAGCAAATGACAAGTGGTATGAATATGAGATGATGGAAGCATGAGATTCTAGACATGATAGTTGGCTAGGGTGCTTTGATGCTAAATCAGGAATGCTAATGACAATGATTAGACATGATTCAAGTGATTTAGAACTCTAATCTAGATTAATCCTCTCATGAAGGCATTAACCTCTACACTAATCCATTTTCAAACCAAATCATCATTTGTGAAATATGAATCAATGAGCATTAAGAAACAGTTCTAAATGATCATTCAAGCAAATAACGAAACATCATCATGCAGCAAATGCTTAAACCTCTGATACAGCTCTTTCAGGAATTTTATCAAACACTTGTGGTGCATGAAATTCCCAGAATCTAGATCACAAGTGATGTGCAAAGATCTAGCTTAGAGAACAGCTGTTTAGAGAAATGAACCAATGAATCTAGCCCTAAGCACTCCTAATCTAACACCTTAGCACCCTAACCTACTCATCTAGAACCTCATTAAGCTAAACTACTCACTAATCATACTAATCTCTCTTAAACCTTTGCAAGTTGAGAAGATTGGCATGATTAATGATGAGAAATGGAGATGGAGAATATGGATGATGATGGGTTTGCAGCTTTAAACACAGAAATCACTCAATCTCTCTGATTAAAACTCACAAAGGGGTGGAAGATGAAGATGGAGATGATTGATAATGATGGATTTCAGCTTTAAACCCTAATTACTCTCTTGATTCAACCGAGAAAATGAAGATCTCTCTTACAAAGTTTAGGTTTTTCACAAAAGAGGCAAAGAAAACAAAGAGAATAAAGCTTAGTCTGCTGAATAATGCCTAAAACATATATATAGGTAGGGTTTCTTGCTCGGCCAACCTAGGACAAACTACGTTTTGGCCCAAAAAAGGTCCACAAAAACATCATGAAGCGAGAATGTATCGAGGTGATTTTGGCCGGTGTAGGACGTCGATATTTCTTCGGCGATTTGAGGCTGGTTAGACCGAGACACTACATCGGCTGAATTCACCTCGGTGCAGCGTCAAGGATAGCTTCAGGGGATCAATACCGAGCAGAATTCAGTCGGTGCAGGACGTCGATATTTTTTCGGCAATTTGGCTTCCAATAGCCAGCCAAAAACGTCAAGGTTCCAAGGTAATACCGACCATATTTTGGTCGGTACCCCTTCTCTATATGAATGTAGACCGCTTGCACCAAATCCTTCATAACTCCTTGCTCACTGGTCCGAACCTCTATATTCCAACTCCACGAACCAGATGACGTCTTTAACTCCAGGTTTCGTGAAGGGCTCAAACCCGTATGACATTGGAAAAGCCCCCGTCTCGTCGGTTCTTTGAGGCGCATCGCGTAAGACCTGATCGGGCCGCGAGGCATGTGTTCCTTCCGATGGCGATATCTCCCAGTTCACGGCTCCAAATCGTCTGATTCCAAGCGTTACGGAAACAAGACTCAATCCTCTTGATTCTTGATGAAGACACCGGAGGTTGAATCGCATTGAAAGTCCTTCGTCCCACGCGATCAAAGTGAGGGTCTCGTCTGCGCCAAACCATCTGTCCGAGTTGCTGTACACAGGTGAGGGTTCCTCCATGACCCCAGCTCCAAGTTGCTCCCAAAAGTCTCCAAATGACCTGAGAATACTCCAAAAATGCAGGACAATCTAGGACCTAATGCAATTCTTAAACAAAGCTAGAACCAAAGACAAACGCTAATAAAACTAGCTAAATGTATGCATGAGACTCAATATTTGTACAAAAATGCAATCCTAAACATGACAAAATATGAGTATATCAACTCCCCAACACTTGTCCTTTGCTTGTCCTCAAGCAACAAGAAAAAATGAGAGAGAGAGGTTGAATGCATGGGAGTTCATATTTCTTTAAAGAGAGATCATCATTAAAAGAATTCAAAGCTCATTGTTCAAGTTATCAATTCTAGACTGCAATGCAAACTGGTTTACTCATAAAAATTAGCCATACTTGTCACCAAATGAACCAAACTCAAGCACCAACCTTCACAAGCATTCCTAACCTCAACCTTTTGACATTCATTTAAAGTTTCAAGTGGATCATGTTCATGCAAATCAAGTGAATTCATTTGGCTTTGGACTGGGTTTTGAGATTAAAATGATCTCAATCAAGTAACTGGTACTCCATGCAAGGGTATCACTCAAAAATTAGTAGACTTTAGTTAAATGCTAAGGGTAAAAAGCAATAGATGCATACAAAAATAGAACTGCATCTACCCCACACCCAAAATGCTTTTCACACTCAACTTTAAACCTCTCAAGACTCTTTCTCTAGTCTACTCACCCCAAATGGCATTTAAACCTCTCAAGACTCTTTCTCTAGAAAGCTCAAATATGTCTGTGGTACCCATGAATTCACAATGATATGCACAAACATGATAATTAGATGTCAAATTCAAGGGTTCTCACTTAAGCAAGGTTGAGGCTATTCACAACTTGACTCAGCTAGCACAGAAGTATTGAGACACCAGTTCAAAGCATGGTTCACACTTGATTTCATACCAGTTTTGCAATGCATTAAAGGACCAAACTCTTAAAATGATGCTCTCTTCAAGAAAAAACCTATCATTACTCCCATTTGCATATGATGCAACCTATATGAAAATGCAAACTAGACTCAACCTAAAATGTGAATGCAACTACATGAGCATGAAGGAGAAGTGAAAAGCAAAATCACAAAATCCAAAGAGAAAATAAGCTAAGCTAGATGCATATTTACAAGGGTGGAGTGTTACCTTCTCAAGGAATTAGAGATGGGGCTGGAGACCCCATGGAGTAGGATGGATTGCTGGATTGGTCTGAGGGAGATCTCATGGCGTCCCTCTTGGCTCTGACCTCGTCTTCCTCTGACTCTGGTGGTGAATGGTTCTCTGATCCGCAGATTCTAAGTAACTCCCCTTGGTGAGAGCTCTCGCCAACTTCTCCTCTTTGGAACCTCTCAAGCTTTGTACTCAGCTTCCTGTTTTTAGCAGCCATGCTCTTAACTGTGCTTGCCAAAGTTTTCACTGTTTCCTCCAGCTTCTTGGTGTTCTTGTCCTGCCACTTGTTCCACATCTGAAGGTTCTTGGTTCGGTAATGTGCAGCAACAGTGGCATCATTGGGCATATGACCATCATAAGAGTCAAAGAAGTATCTATGACTCCCATACACTGGGTCTGGCAAGAAGGGCTCTTCCTGAACCGGTTCCTGATCTCCATCATAATCATTAGCAGGCGCTCTCTGCTTCCCCAACTTCCTGATAGTTATAATGGGAGGATGGATCTCTGGGTTGTAGTGCTGATCCTTGGTGACATAGAAACTGATGTTTTTACGTTCAGAAAGTTAAGTGAGGGAAGGATTAGGCACCAGGACTCTTACTTTCACCTTCTTATGAACGCTAAAGTTATAAGCAAAGGAATCACCCACAGCACCTTCAAGAAATGTAGTCTTGGCCAAATGAAGTGCATCCATCAACTTAAAACCGATTTGTTCACCTCTCATCTCAACTCCAGCACTAAGTAAAATAGGAGTGATCAGGCCTCCTATGCGCATGGAGGGTGCCTTCATTTTTTTGTCATGAGCCCATTTCCTAATTGAGAGAAGGTTCTTGACTAGAATGGCCGCCATTGTTGGTTTGTGAGGATTGCCGTTAAAAGTCAAGCCACTGCTGAACTTAGGCATCAAGGGTTTAAGACCTTCTCCAATGAGCATCAACTCCTCATCATACACTGTTGAGTACTCTTTCTTTCCAAGGAAGGTGTGAGCTATGATCTTGTGCACCATCCTGAGCACTGGACTCCTGATACAAGCTGCCTTTGTTACACCATCTGAATAATCACCACTTCTTATTGTCCCCCATAGCTGATCCAGGTCGGTTCCATAGTAGATCAACCTTTTGGTCCACCTCTCCTTGCCCGGTTTAACTGGTCGATATTTTCTCGGCCTTTTGAACCTGTTACACCGAGCAAACACACCAAGGGAAACCATGTCGATATGAATGCATTCCTCAGCCCATTTTTCATCTTTTCTCTTCTCCAATCCTTTCAAAACTGCACCTGGACCTTTCTAAAACCTGTACACACTTGAACAAAAGATTAAAACATCCTAAAAACAATCAAAGAAGGCAAGTAAAGAAACTATATACAAGGATAAGCTTGGGGTGTCTCCCAAGAGCACTTTGTTTAAAGTTTCTAAGTTTGACTTTGATACCAAGTTTATGCTGATGGTGGATCAAAAAGGGGAACTGATGTAGCTTCCTCCTTCTTTTGTGAGACTAGGTAGTGCTTGATCCTTTGGCCATTGACCACAAACTCTTGATCATCTTTACCTTCTAACACAATAGCTCGATATGGCCTAACTTCAAGAATCTTAAAGGGACCAGACCATCTAGACTTAAGTTTTCCAGGAAATAACTTAAGCCTAGAGTTGAACAGCAACACCAGATCACCTTCCTTGAACTCCATTTTCAAAATCTTTTGATCATGTAGAGCTTTGGTCTTTTCCTTATAGATCTTGGAGCTCTCAAAAGCCCCCAACCTGATCTCTTCAAGTTCATGGAGTTGAATTATTCTTTTCTCTTGAGTTGTTTTGATATCAAAGTTCAGCAACTTCACAGCCCATAATGCCTTGTACTCCAGCTCAACAGGAAGGTGGCAGCTCTTCCCATATAGCAGATTGAAAGGAGATGTCCCAATTGGAGTCTTAAAGGCTGTTCTATAAGCCCACAATGCATAATCCAGCCTGTTGCTCCAATCTTTTCTGCTTGAGCTAACAGTCCTCTCAAGAATGGCCTTAATTTGTCTATTAGATACTTCAACCTGGTCACTAGTTTGAGGATGATAAGGAGTAGCTACCTTATGTTTCACTTCATGCTTCCTCAGCAATCCCTCCAAGGTTTTGTTCACAAAATGAGAACCTCCATCAGAAATAACAACCCTTGGTACTCCAAATCTTGGGAAGATTATGTTCTCGAACAACCTGACCACCACCTTGGAATCATTGGTAGGGGAAGCAATAGCCTCAACCCATTTGGACACATAGTCCACAGCCACTAATATGTACTGATTCCCAAAAGATGAGATGAATCGCCCCATAAAGTCCACTCCCCAACAATTAAAAATTTCAACCTCAAATATTGGATTTTGAGGCATTTCACTCCTCTTTGAAATGTTCCCATGCCTCTGACAGGTATCACATGCTGAAACAACCCTCTGAGCGTCCTTGAACATAGTAGGCCACCAAAACCCACTCTGAAGAACCTTGGCCACTGTCTTGAATGCTCCCATATGACCCCCAAAAGCTGATCCATGGCACTCTTGCAACACAGGTTGCATTTCCTCTTCAGCAAGACACTTTCTATACAGCTGATCTTTGTTCAGGACATACAGGTAAGGTTCATCCCAATGGTATCTTTGGACATCTTTGAAGAATTTCTTTCTGTAGTAAGCATCACTACAAAAAAAAAGTGAATATTGTTACGAAAACTTGTGACGTAATTGTTACATAATATATAGTAACAAATATTGTTACAGATTTGCGACCAAATTTAGTAACTAAATTATACGATTTTTGTGAGTAAACTTAAGTCACTCAAAGTTACAAATGTTTTGTAAGTACATCAGCACAATTAGTTACTATTTTAGTTACTTTTAAGTTTGGTCATAGATTATGACATAATTGTTAACACTTTATGACATAACTGTTACCACTTTGTGACAAGATTAAATCACAAGTTTATTTAAAAATAAATAAAAAAATAGCTTTAATTCAGATAAACATCCAAAAATCCAATTGAATGAATTTCTTATTCGATTTATTTTTATTTTATCTAAAAACTTGTATCTGAAGTAGTGTTGTTAAAGAAATTAAACAATGTGTATTGCTGATTTTGAGAATTCGAAGATGCTGTTGTATGTTGAACATCTTGGATCATTATCATTACTAAGTAAATATACTAGTAAAGTTTTGGGTAAGAGTTTATGTATAGAAAAGTAACAAATATCAAATAACCAACGAGTGAGACAATTTTTTTTTAGTATTTTAATAATAGATATATAATAATTTTTATTGACTAATATGTGTGATTTAGGGTATAAATTTTATTTTTAGAAAACATAAAAACATATTTTTTTATTCTGAGAATACATAATAGAATAGAAAAAATATTACAAAATACAAAATAAAAACTAAAAGTTAATAAGTGTAAAATTTGGGGTTTAGTATAAAAAGATATGGGATTTGAAATATTTTTTTTATATGTTTATTACTATAGAAATTTAATAGCTTTTTGGATTAAAGAGTGTTTGATTTAGAGTTTAAGGATTCACGCTTGTAATATATCTTTGTTATTTCTCAGTTTATAAAAAAAATTATACAATAAATTATTGTTTCATAATAAGAGCATAAAATGGAATAGAAAAAACTATTACAATATACATAAGAAGAAAAAGTTGGTGAATCTTTTATTTATAGTTTATGGCATATGATTAGAGGTGTATGTTTAATGGTATAAAGTATAGGGTATAAGATATGTATATATTTTGATGGTTTAATGTATAAGGGTGTAAGACATAGATTTTGGGGTATAGGGTTTAAGATTTAGGTTTTCGGCGATTTCATAATTAAAACTTGCAAATCACTTAAAAACTTTAAAATGCAAAAGTTAAATTTACTTGAAAAATAAATAACTCATAAATTGAAAAATATAAAAAATATTTATTTAAAATTAAATAACTCATAAAAACATATCCCACGAATGAAGAATATGAAGGCGGACAATCTAGCATGAAGTGTTCGGATCTACCCCCACGATATTAATTATGTAAACTCGATACCTCCAATTTGGATTACTAAACTGTTCTAGGTATCTAGGCTGTTGACAACAACAAAAAAAACTCACAAACTTCAAATATTCTATTATAGCACTTTACTAATGCTAAACCCATAATTTCACCAAAAAGAAGCAATAAATGATTTTGGAACTTAATTTATGTCATGGGGCTAAATACTTAGGAAAATTTTAGTTTTGGTGAAATGTTTTCCCCAAATTCTTTAGGTTTTTGACAGAAATATTTTCTTTTCCTCCTCTCTTCTTCCTCACACAACACGATTCTCTCTATTTTTTCTCTCTCTTTAATTTTTCTTTTTCCCTTCCTCCTCACGAAACACGATTTCCTCTCTTAAGTTTTTCTTCCTCTCCTCATCTCCTCCTCTTCTCAAAACGATTCTCTCTCTCGTATTTGGTGTGACTTCATCCTAAACAAACAGCGCCGTCGAGATCCAAAGCTTCCTTTCCCGAGCTTGACATCGGCGACTGGTGGTATGGGTATGAGCTTGGTCGGAGACAAGGTGCTTCACGCCAAGGGTTCAAAATGGTTGGCTTTTTCCAACGTTTTTGTGCTTTAGATGGAGAAACGGATCTGTATTAGGGTTTGTTGGTGGCAGTTTGGAGAGAGCAATCGAAAATCCCCAAATATACAAGCCTCGTGGCTGTGCCACAAGAGGATGCAACAGAACCTGTGTGCTAAAAGAGGTAAAGGAGGAGGGGGGATTGGATCAAGTGGAGAAGGAGTTCTCTGACCCTGATTTCCTCATGGTATCTAGTCTTAGCAGGTATTTGAGACAAGCTTCATCCATGGTCTCAACATAGAATACTTGCCCTTCTATTGTTGGCTTCTTCATCATTTCATTAACATCAAACTTCAGCCTTTCAAAACCAAGTTGAAGCTCAATTATGCCTCCTCTTACATCAATAATTGCTCCTGCTGTGGCCAAAAAAGGCCTGCCTAAAATAAGAGGGTCAACTGGTTCCTTATCCATCTCTAGCACCACAAAGTCTGTAGGCACTTCAAAACCATCTATCTTTACTGGCAGATCCTCTAGCATTCCAACAGGTAACCTCACAGATCTATCAGCAAGGACAAGGGAGATTCTTGCTGGCTAAAAAGTTCTAAAGCCCAGCTTTCTGGCAATGGAGAAGGGCATTAAGCTTACTGATGCACCCAAGTCACAGAGACATCCAGCAAACATCAGAGGACCTATAGCACAAGGGAGTGTGAAGATCCCTGGATCAGTTAACTTCCTTGGAATTGACTTTCTCTGAATAATGGTACTGCACTGATGGCTCATTACCACCATACCTTGAAGCTCTTTAGTCTTGTTCAGAATAGCATCTTTTAAGAACTTACCCAGCTTTGGCATCATTAAAAATTCTTCAATGAGAGGCATTGTGAGTGGTGTCTCATTGAGAGCCTTCTCAAATACAGCTCTTGCCTTGTCTACAAGCTGCTTCTTGAATCTCCCTAGAAATGGGAGCTTAGGTTGGTATGGAGGTGGTGGAATATATAGCTTTTCTGGTTCAGGTTCCTTTTCCACCTCTTTACCCTTTTTCTTTCCTTGATCTTTCAACAACTTGGTCATCTTTTAAGGCTGCCTCCCCCTCAGTTTGATCGTTTTCCTCAATGATCACATTGTTGTGCTCAATACCAGGTACCTCTTTGCCACTTCTCAGTGTAATGACTTTAGCATACTCCTTGGGGTTGGGTTCAGGCTTACCAGGAAGTTGGCCTTTGTTTCTTGAGCTAGATGCCTGATTTTGCTTCAATTCTTTGATGTCCTGCTGCATTGATGCATACTGGCTTGCAAACACTTGTTGACCCTGAAGCAGCTGTTGTAGAACAGGTGCTGACTGAAACTGATGCTGAACCGGCGCCTGCTGCTGGAACTGTGGTGGACCAAACCCTGGTGGTGCCTTTGGCTGTTGCTGTAAACTGAAACCCGAACTCTGAAGTGGTTGCTGATGCTGACTGTAACCCTGATTCTGAACAAACTGTTTCTTTAGTTGAAAAGACCCTTGAAAGTTGTTCTTGGGAACAAAATTCGGTGGAGCTTGAGAGTTAGGGTAGATTTGGTCTTGTGGGTTTGCTACATTGGGATTCCTGTAAGAGAGGTTCTGATTTGCATTAGAATACTGATACCTTTGGAACCACTGATTCCCAATATAGTTTAGCTCTTCCTGAGTAATACCCTCTTCACTGATGTTCTCAAAGCATTGAGAAGGTTCCTCATACTCTCCTACAAAGTGCATTGGCTTTTGAGTGGTCAATAGCACCTTGTCCAGCTTGCTTTCAAGTGTTTTAAAGTCCTTCTCATACCTTTGATCCCTGCTTGAACTCTCACTCCTATTGCCTCTATCAAAGTCTTCTCCATATGTATCATTGCTCATTGCCAAGTTCTCAACCAGCTCTAAAGCAGCATGAATCTCCTTTCCCAGAAAGTTTCCATTGGAGGCAGTGTCCAGCTGGTTCCTAATCTTGGGAAGAGCCCCTTTATAAAGTGTGCTGAGAAGAGAAGCCTCACTAAACCCATGGTGTGGGCACTGATTAGTGTAGCTCCTGAATCTCTCATATGCTTCACCAAAACTCTCATTGCTATGTTGAGTGAAGCTGGAGATTTGGTTTCTTAGCTTTGCTGTTCTGGAGGTTGAGAAGAACTTAGACAGAAATGCCTGCTTGCATTGCTCCCAGGTCTGAATTGAGCCTCTTGGGAGATTCTTCTACCATTGGTGAGCTTTGTCACCAAGACTGAAGGGGAATAAGCTGAGCTTAAAACTGTCCTCAGATACTCCATTTATCTTTGTCAAGTCACAAACCTTATCAAATTGGTCCAAGTGTTGCAAAGGATCTTCCATTGCCAATCCATGGAACTTGGAGTTTTGGACCATATTCAGCAAAGCTGCCTTGACTTCAAAATTGTTGTTTTGCACAGATGGTGCTTGAATTCCAGCTCCATACTGATGAGCATTGGCCCTGTCATTCTCTCCTACATAGACTTGTGGCTGCTCATATCTCCTTTGTTGGTTTTGGAAGGGCTGTTGGTGGTGCACTTGTTGTCTTTGCTGTACATTGGCCTGATGCCTTTGTTGATGAGCTGGAGCTTGTCCCTGGTGGACATAAGCTTGCTGTTGATGCTCCTGTTCCTGCTGAACATTACCCTGATGGAACCCTTGACCAGCTCCATTTCCAGCTGCATTACCAGCTCCATAACCTTGTTGCACCTGAGCCTGTTGCCCCTCTTGAGCCTGCGGCTCAATGTCCACCAGATGTTGTCTTTGATCTTCCATATCAGCCTGATCAGCCTGTCTTCCACGCCTATCCTTTCTAGGAACGAAAAGATTAATTTTGTCGTTTAAGGGGAAAGGTGGACCACAGCTTCTTGATCTGGACCTGGTGTTCATTGATAACACCGGATTTTGACCATTTTTATGGATCACTTTAATGTCTTTTACAGGTGTTTTTACTCCATTTTCAAAGGTTTTCAAAGGATTTCTATGTTTTCAGATTTTAAAAGACTTTTCAGGTAATTTGGGATAAAGAGGCACAAATTGGAACAAAAAGACTCTTTTGGATAAATGCAGACCGTCAGAACTCTCATGAAGAGACGAAGACCTTCTCACCATCTGATCACCCTCAAAATTGGACACCTTATAGAAGAATCAACCAGCTATCAAATGCACTTGGTTTGGAGACATTCCAACGGTTGGATCTAAAGATATTCTATTAGCCCCAGAGCCACTCGAAGACGGCCAGCAAGTCACGCGACCGTGGCCAACAGGCCATTCCCCGCGGTCACAAGCTTCCCGACCGCGGCCAGCCACCTATTTCCCGCGGTCACGTCACTCCCGACTACGGCTGGCTAACTCCGAACAAAAGCCTATATTTCTGAAGCCCAAAGTCATTCTCAGCCTCAATTCTGGAACCCTAGAGACCATGGAGTATTGAAGACTATAAATACTTGTCATTTAGGTCGTTTTTAGACACCACCCTTCATACTTTACAGAAACCATTTTTCCTTTAGCCGTTTATATGCGATTTTTGTAGAAGATTGTTCAAGTCCGAGTTCTTCAATAGAGAAGCTTTCTTCATCTCTTTTTTTTACTGTTTTTGATTACTTTTATTAAAACCAATGATGATGTCGACCTCAGCAATGTCTGAGTAGATCCCGAGTTGGGCTTAGGGTTCCCGAAAGGGGATCTCATAATCGATTAAGACATCTAGGTTTATAGATCTGGGATTGCAACTTTGTTCTCTGTTTATTCTTGTTCTTATTGCATGTATGCTTGATTGATCACCTAGTATCTGATCTAGATAGTTAGTGTTGCGAAAGTTTTCATTAAGTATCAGCCCTAGAATGAAACAGGCGATTTTTCCGTAGGAGTGGAAACCTACCTGCGGCGAGATCGTGAGTATTGACGAATCCTGTGCAGCTCTTGCGTTCTCTCCCTTCCAGGGCTAGAGTGGAACCTACTGGTCAGGGTTGCGAGAAACAGTTGGTTATGATCACGACAGTGACGTAGTCATACCGCCGTACTCTAGCTCTAGAACCCTATATATCAATATCCGTCAATCCCAATCTATCTACCTTAGTGTTAAAACCGATTATGATCCCTTAGAGTTCCCGAAAGCTCAGCATTTTAGCCATAGTTTACAAACCAATCGATTTTTACTTGCTTATTTAGATCCGCATTTCAATTGTTTTAGTTCAATATTTTGCTTGCTCTACTTGCTTTCTATTCGATTTTTCTACTTGTTTTCTAGGATAGATTTATTTGCTTTCTTTTGTTTTAGTTTAATCCGTGAAAAACAACCAACCTCTAAAACCAATCTAGTCTAGACATAAAGTTAGAAACCGTAGAAGAATACCAGGCACACAAATCTCTGTGGATTCGATCCCTAAATACTACAACTGATTAGCTATGCACTTGCGGCTTTCATTTGTTTTTGTTAAGGGTAAAACTTGTTCCCTCACGCAGTTGACACGCGTTAAGTTTTTGGCGCCGTTGCCGGGGATTTGTTTCGCCGCCTTTTGCTATTTTTCTTGTTCTAACTTCTGTTCTAAACACCTGATCTCTAGTTCTTTCTTAATGTTTTTCTGACTTATCTTTCCCTTCCTTTGTTTTTCTCTGAATTGCATGAATACCAGGCGCAGACCTGTAGAAAACATTCCAATTCTAGACGAGATAGACAGACACGAAAGAGAACTTCGAAGACTTAGACAAACGCAAGGAATGGCCAACGACGACCAGCTTGGAGATCCTATTAACCGAGCTTTAAATATGGACTAAGACGGGTCCGAACATGGAGAAAATGAAGAGAATGATCACAGGGGAGGTGATCATGCTCGACGAGATGGAGAGGAGGATGAGGTTCCTCCGAGAAACCACCAGAATCGCGAGAGAGAAGAACGTGAAGATCTTGATGCACCCATCAATGCAGCCGATGGTGACCACCAAGGAATGCAGCCGAATGGGCGCGCTAACCGCCCTGTGCAGCCAGCAAATCAACACCGAAGACAAGCCAGGAACCATCGCATAGCTGATTTTGATGCACCTACTCAAAATTTTCAGAACCGATCTGCAATTCAAGTTCCATTTCCGAACCGGAATGAGTTTGAAGTCAAGCCTCAAATCATCTCATTGCTGAAACAAAACCAATTCCATGGAGTTCCTTCTGAACACCCAATGGACCATATCGAGCTCTTTGAAGAAATCTGCAGAATGATGAGGACAAACCAAGTTCCAGCAGACTATTTAAATTGTAAGTTGTTCCCTTTTTCATTAGCAGACAAAGCTCACCGTTAGTTGAAATCTTTGCCTGCAGGATCGATTACTAATTGGAAAGAGTGTAAAACTGCTTTCCTGAATCACTTCTATACTAAGTCAATGTCGAATTTGTTGAGAACAAAGATCTCAAGCTTTCAACAAGGACAGACTGAATCTTTCTATGAAGCCTGGGAACGTTTTAAGGAGTATGAACGTGATTGCCCTCACCATGGATTTCCTGGGTTTGCAACCAAAATACAAACTTTCACTTGATACAGCTAGCAATGGAGATTTTGGGCAAAAGACGATAGCACAAGGAAGAGCCCTCATCGAGAATTTGGCTCAAGCCAATAGCAATGATTGTCCTGAATACGATCGTGCGACGAAGCAAACCGGAACAGACAACAAGGAGATAACCGAGTTGAAGAACATGATGAGCCCGCTTTTGAAGAGCAACAATCGCCCAATCCATGCTTGTGAGACCAACAATGGCGCAGAAGATGAAGGACCTAGTGATATCGATCACATTAATCAAACCTTTCAAGAAGAAGAGGTGAATTATGTAGGAGCACAAGCACCATACCCAAACCGCTTCAACAATGGTTTCAACAACAACTTCCGGAACGCAAATTACAATAATCTCTCTTACCCCAATCCAA
The DNA here is from genome assembly GCF_000478725.1 of Eutrema salsugineum. Classification (NCBI taxonomy): domain Eukaryota; kingdom Viridiplantae; phylum Streptophyta; class Magnoliopsida; order Brassicales; family Brassicaceae; genus Eutrema; species Eutrema salsugineum. The sequence continues at coordinate 11,323,979 of NW_006256486.1, forward strand.
ATGTGGAGAATCCTTAAGATCAGTACTACCCACCACAGAAAAAAATCCTTCCAGAACAAGTTCCAAGGTGGAAACTTCGGAGGGACAGGAGCTTATCAACCGCGACAGCCATATAACTACCAAGGTACGGGTTTTAACAATCAATTTGTACAACAGCAAGGAGTCACGACGAACCAGCTAGCTTCACAAATCGGTAGACTTGAACAGTCCATCCAACAGCTCGTTATGACGAATGAAAAAGCATCTAAAGACATGAACGTGAAGGTTGACTGCATGTACAATGACCTGAACGGGAAGTTTGAAGCTTTATCTTCGCACGTCAAAAAGCTAGACGTGCAAGTCGTCCAAACAGCCGACTCTATGAAGAGGCAAATTGGAGTTCTTCCAGGAAGAGTTGAGGATAACCCAAAGAGGTTTTGTAATGCCATAACCACATTGCCCGAAGAAGAAGCCAGAACCGATGGAAAGAAAGAAGAAACCTCAATCTTTGTACCACTTTACAAGGATGTCGATGCCAAGCAGCCACCATTCAAGGTACCTCAACGATCACCGTTTCAAAGGCTTACAAAAGCCGACGATCCGGGACGTTTTGTTTTCCAATGTTTCATTTCAGGAATCAAGTTCACATACTGCCTGTGTGATTCCGGAGCCAATGTCAACATCATGTCAAAGACATTTGCCGAAAAATTGGGCATAAAAACCTTAAGGACATCGACGGTTAAGGTTACCTTTGGAGATTCATCTTAAAAAGATACTGAAGGGGCGATTCATAATCTACAAGTTCTAGTGGGAGACAAGATTGTTCCAGCCGATTTCCAAGTCCTGGAGATGGATAAAGACAAGGAGATGCCACTCATTTTTGGGAGACCATTCCTAGCTACCGTAGGAGCATTAATCGATCACGCAAACTAGCATGCTGTTTTCCTCAATGTAGATCGCAGAATGTTTTATCCGACTATCCTAGATGATTTTCCAAGCAAAGGAAACCGGCCAAAAGAGAAAGAAAAAGAGAAGCCGAAAGCTTTTGCAAAGATCAAGATCATCATTCCACCGGATGCAATAGAAACTAGTGAGGACCAAATCCAGGAGCTGATCGAAAACACAAAAAGGGTTTTAAACAATGTTAAAGTCCAAAAGAAGAGTAAAGGAAAGACGACGGCCCCTCAAGGAGAAGAAGTAAAACCTCCAGCAACCGGAAGTGATAAGGGCACATCAAGTGGAGTGCCATTCAAATCAGCCTGATTCTTCTTGCCATACGTCGAGCTAAACGACTTAAAACAAAAGTGCTTAATGGGAGGCAACCCATTTAGGTACTCTTTCTTTTAGTTTTCTTTTCCTTTAAAAAATTTATGTTTTCTTTTCTTTTAAGTTTCAGATATTTTATAAAACAAAAACACAAAAAAATCAGAAAATTAGGAAAACCAAGAAGAAAAGGGTAGGTTTTTAGCTGCTCGGCCCGGCAAAGACCTGAAAGTTGGACGAAGGCCGCAGGAGAAAGGGCCGCGGTCGCGACCAACCGACCCGCGGCCAAGGCATCATCGACCGTGGCACCGTGAATGTGACCGCGGCCGAACCTCCAACCACCGCGGTCGCGCGTCTCCTGACCGCGGCCGTTGGTCGTTGAGATGGGAATGCTGATTTCCACCGCTTTTCAAAAGTTCCCGGAGTTTCCCGGTGATTTCTGGAGTATTCCCGGTAAAGCCCGTTAAGATTTTCCGTAAGTTTTAAACCTCTGTTGCGTGCAAGACAAGAAAGGTAAGTTCCCATAAACTTATGAATTCCCGGAAATTTCCCGTTTTTGCTACAAAAACGCTTTTTAAAGAAAGGAAATGCACTTTTTGGATCAAAACTCCTTTTTCTCTTCCTTTCCAAAAGACTTGAAGATTTAGGAGATAGAACACCTTTTTCAATTCTTAAGCTTTTTAAGAGATTCTTGGCCCAAACCTCACTCTTTTTCAAAGCTGATTTCAATTCTGTCATCAAATCTCCCTTTCCAGCAAGGTATGAAGCTCAAACTCGCCATTTTTGATTGATTTTAGAACTTAGGGTTTTCTTAAAAAGCCCAAATGTCGGTTTATTGATGGTGGAAATAGCTTAAGAACAATAGATTATCCTTTTAGGTTATCTAAAAATCAATTTTAACACCTAGCTTAAGAGGAATTGAGATTTTTTGAAATTTGGATTTCACATGCTTTATAAAAATCAAATTTGGAACAGCAAAATTGATGAATTTTATTAAGTCTTGTGTGATTAGTGATTAGTATTAGGTAACCTATAGATTTGACATGGAAATTGCTCATTAAAATCAATTTTTAGAAGATTTCTATGTTGAGAACATCAAAAATCCGAATCTAGTCATGAACTACTCGATTTCTTCAATTCAATGTCAATTATGTTTGCTTGTGGTTTTGACTAATATCTTTATACTAAGGTTGATATAACTGATCGTTAATGTGTTAAAATCAGCAGCAATATTCACTCTTTTTCCAAGAATCCTCTCGTTTTGTAGAAAAATGGAACAAACCAGATCCCGAAGAAGCCGTCGCACTGGTGATAGCTCTGAGGACGTTCCCGATGATGCTACTCTAGGAGAGTACATGCTGAACCAAGCCAGACCGAGAAGAAGAAACTATGTGATGAGATTGCTCCAACACTCAAGAGAAACACGAGCAACTCCTGAGCCACCACAGATCTGATACATTGGCAAGGAGAGAAACCCGAGAGTGGACTATGGAAGACGTTTCAAGAAGCCGAACATCAAACCCACGCCTTGCATTGATTATCATACACTTGAGATGCTTGGAATCAGAGAAGATGTAATCTGGTACATCGATGCCCTTAAGCTGAGACCCTACATGGAGCTGAACCTTCCAACTTATCCTGAGCTAGTCCGCGAGTTCTTAGCAACTATTACACTCCACCACACGAAGAGGAGGAACCCCAGAGCATCAGATGGCATCTTGTCATTCTCTATCCGCGGACAGCCTTACTCACTCACCATTTCTGCACTTTGTGAGGCTCTTAAGCTTCCATACACCGATGGCATTTACCTTGAAGATGAACCCGATTTTAACTTGTGGAGAGAGATGGGTTATGGAGTCTATGATAGCGGGAGATCCAAGTCAGCCCTTTTTACTCATCCTGCAGTGAGAGTTGTGCACAAACTCTTAGCACACATGATTTTCTCTAGAGCCAACATGGGATGTGTTTTGAAGATCGAGCTCATTACACTTCAGATGCCATTATGGACGACCCACGACTTGCCTGCTTTGCCTAGATCATCGCACAGAACATGGTAAATGTGAAGAATGATTTACACGGTTGCGAGGACGTTACTCCAGCTTACGGGAGTGCTATTACAGCGATACTACAGGGTGTATGATTCGATTTCTCATCTGATGATCCACTTTCCGATGTCTGGTATGACCTACTTTATCTCTCTCGCAATCACACTATCTCTCATGCCGCTTTCGATCCAGACAGGTTTGGTTACAAGTATTGCACTGGCACTGAGGAGCACCGAGTCTGCTTGCCTTCAGCATCAGTCCCGAGATTGTGTAACGGAGGAAGTCCGCGATGGACTCTGGAACCCGATGAGTTTCTGCCATCTGTACCTCGTCTACCAGTCACCATTGGCCAATAATAGTGGCCAAGGCAAAGCGTGATGCAGCTGCGGCCCGTGCTCATTTTCAGCCATCTGCTTCGACCGGCCACACCTCATCATCTACATCATCGCACACACATTCTGATCTGGAGCGCAGAGTTGAGAGACAGGGACGACGCTTTGAGCGCATTATCACCTTCCTACAAGAGCAGCACCAGTTCGCAGCAGACACATCGGAGGATGAGTGATTGATCAGCACTTTACTGCCATCACGGTTTTATCATCATTTTCTTTTCTTTTATCTTATTTTATTTCGCTTTTACTCACCATTTTCTCACCAAATTTTTCACACTGGGGACAATGTGATTTAAGTCTGGGGGAGGATGTCTATCCGTACTAATCATTTTCTTGCTTTTGCTTTCAAATTTCAAGCACTTTTTAAATTTTAATATGTAACCTTTTCAAATTTCAAGCACTTTTTTCAGGAATGTTTGACACAAAAATATGATGATTTAGACCTGGACGCTTCTACACTATGCATGATAGCTCTTCTGTGGTTAGCACTAGACTAGGTGGTAGCTAGAGTACTTGCACTACGAACTCCCACCAGAGGACTTCTATTCATGGAGATTCTTTCTGACAGGATATACTAGCTCATTTTATTTGACTTTAATATTGATATCTAATTTTCTCGTCATTGATTTTAGGCAGGCATCGACATACACATCTAAGACGTCTTTTACCTTCACTTTTACCACTCTTTGTCATCCTAGATGACCAGTTTACCTTTATCTGGTACCATACCCTAAACCCAAAACCCTTGTTTTCAATCCTCATGTATATCTCTTTAGTTTATATCAGCAGATATGTGCAAACACGTCAGAGAGAAGAGAAGCGACGCAGTTTTCAGTCACTCACAAAAGAGACTGAATGGAATTGGGAAGGAAGAGTATCAGAAACCTCAAGAATCTTTACAAGACAGATCTTAACTGGTAATTTCGTGCTCTCTATGACTCTATATCTAAAGGTGTTCCCTTTCATCTCAATCAAAAAAAAAAAAAACCAACGAATGAAAAGAGAGAGGGAAACAAAAAGCCTAATGAGTCATAGATTGTCGAAACTTGTGGAGCAAGAAGCAACTACTAAGCGTTTATAGAGCTATGTTTTTGAAAGATTTACAAAAAACTAAGTCTGGGGGAGTTAGGAGAGAACCTAAGGAAGAAGACCAGGAATCTATGGCAAGAAGAAAGTGACTGAAAACTGTGGATACCAACAACTTCACTCTCTCTTGCGGTTTTGCATAATATCCTGCATCCTCCAGATCTTCAGGTAACCCGTAAACACTTTAAGCCTTACCCCTAGAATAACCCTTTTTGACACCTAGCTTAGATTGCCTTGCCTAGACTTTCTTTGATACGATCCACTGAGATTTTTAATGAATGTTAAGAGCTAGTTGACTAGAAGTTAGATCTTAGTGCATAGATTTCCGCATGACGGATTAACGCACTAGTTATACCTGTATTGCTAGTGAGAATTTTCTAGGCTATTCCCGATTGATGCATACTGATTGATATTGGTCTAGAAGTTTGGTCTCTGAGATTTTGTTTAGTTCCTGCGTTTTCAAACCTCTCGCCGAGATTTAGCCTTTGTTTTGTTTGAGGACAAACAAAAGACTATGTCTGGGGGAGTTGATAACACCGGATTTTGACAATTTTTGTGGATCACTTTAATGTCTTTTACAGGTGTTTTTACTCCATTTTCAAAGATTTTCAAAGAATTTCTATGTTTTCGGATTTTAAAAGACTTTTCAGGTAATTTGGGATAAAGAGGCACAAATTGGAACAAAAAGACTCTTTTGGATAAATGCAGACCGTCAGAACTATCATGGAGAGACGAAGACCTTCTCACCGTCTGATTACCCTCAAAATTGGACAACTTATAGAAGAATCAACCATCTTTCAAATGCACTTGGTTTGGAGACATTCCAACGGTTGGATCTCAAGATATTCTATTTGCCCCGGAGCCACTCGAAGACGGCCAGCAAGTCATGCGACCGCGGCCAACAGCCCATTCCCCGCGGTCACAAGCCTCCCGACCGCGGCCAGCCACCTATTTCCCGCGGTCACGTCACTCCCGACCGCGGCCGGCTAACTCCGAACTAAAGCCCATATTTTCAAAGCCCAAAATCATTCTCAGCCTCAATTCTGGAACCCTAGAGACCATGGAGTATTGAAGACTATAAATACTTGTCATTTAGGTCGTTTTTAGACACCACCATTCAAACTTTACAGAAACCCCTTTTCCTTTAGCTGTTTTTATGCGATTTTTGTAGAAGATTGTTCAAGTCCGAGTTCTTCAATAGAGAAGCTTTCTTCACCTCTTTTCTTTACTGTTTTTGATTACTTTTATTAAAACCAATGATGATGTCGACCTCAGCCATGTCTGAGTAGATCCCGAGTTGGGCTTAGGGTTCCCGAAAGGGGCTCTCATAATCGATTAAGACATATAGGTTTATAGATCTGGGATTTCAACTTTGTTCTCTGTTTATTCTTGTTCTTATTGCATGTATGCTTGATTGATCACCTAGTATCTGATCTAGATAGTTAGTGTTGTGAAAGTTTTCATTAAGTATCAGCCCTAGAATGAAACTGGCGATTTTTTCGTAGGAGTGGAAACCTACCTGCGGTGAGATCGTGAGTATTGACGAGTCTTGTGCAGCTCTTGCGTTCTCTCCCTTCCAGGGCCAGAGTGGAAACCTACTGGTCAGGGTTGCGAGAAACAGTTGGTTATGATCACGACAGTGACGTAGTCATACCGCCGTACTCTAGCTCTAGAACCCTATATATCGATATCCGTCAATCCCAATCTATCTACCCTAGTGTTAAAACCGATTATGATCCCTGTAGAGTTCCCGAAAGCTCAGCGTTTTTAGCCATAGTTTACAAACCAATCGATTTTTACTTGCTTATTTAGATCCGCATTTCAATTGTTTTAGTTCGATATTTTGCTTGCTCTACTTGCTTTCTATTCGATTTTTCTACTTATTTTCTAGGATAGATTTATTTGATTTCTTTTGTTTTAGTTTAATCCGTGAAAAATAACCAACCTCTAAAACCAATCTAGTCTAGACATAAACTTAGAAACCGTAAAAGAATACAGGCACACAAATCTCTGTGGATTCGATTCCTAAATACTACAACTGATTAGCTGTGCACTTGCGGCTTTCATTTGTTTTTGTTAAGGGTAAAACTTGTTCCCTCACGCATTTGGCACGCATCATTCATGCACCTGAAACTCACAACCAGAACTTGAAAGAAATTAGAAAACACAAAAGAAAATGCTTGATCTCAAGAAATGACACAATCTTAATGCTATCACACTTTGGCAACGGCGCCAATGAGCTTTGAATTCTTTTAATGATGATCTCTCTTTAAAGAAATATGAACTCCCATGCATTCAACCTCTCTCTCTCATTTGCTCTCGTTTGCTTGAGGACAAGCAAAGAACAAGTGTGGGGGAGTTGATATACTCATATTTTGTCATGTTTAGGATTGTATTTTGTCCAAATATTGAGTCTCATGCATACATTTAGCTAGTTTATTAGAGTTGTCTTGGTCTAGAATTGTTTAAGATTTGCATAAGGTCTAGAAGTGTCCTGCATTTTTGGAGTATCTCAGCCATTTGGAGACTTTTGGGAGCAACTTGGAGCTGATATCATAGAGAACCCTCGCCTGTGTACAGGAACTCGGACAGATGGTTTGGTGTAGACGAGACCTTCACTTTGATCGCGTGGGAAGAAAGACTTGCAATGCGATTCAGCCTCCGGTATCTTCATCAAGAATCAATAGGAATGAGTCTATTTTCCGGAACACTTGGAATCAGACGATTTGGAGCCGTGAAATCGGAGATATCGCCATCGGAAGGAACACATGTCTCGCGGCCCGATCAGGTCTTACGCAATGCGCCTCAAAGAACCGACGAGACGGGGGCTTTGCCAATGTCATACGGGGTTGAGCCCTTCACCAAACTTGGAGCTAAGGACGTCATATGGTTCGTGGAGCTGGAAGATCGAGGTTCGGACCAGTGAGAAAGGAGTTATGAAGGATTTGGTGCAAGCGGTCTACATTCATATCAGAAGGAGTACCGACCAAAATCTGGTCGGTATTACCTTGGAACCTTGATGTTTTTGGCTGGATTTTGGAAGCCAAATTGCCGAAGAATTATCGAGATGCTGCACTGATTGAATTCTGCTCGGTATTGATCCCCTGAAGCTATCCTTGACGCCGCACCGAGGTGAGTTTAGCCGGTGTAGTGTCTCGGTGTAACCAGTCTCAAATCGCCGAAGTAATATCGATGTCCTACACTGGCCAAAATCACCTCAATACATTCTCGCTTCATGACTTTTTTGTGGGCCTTTTGGGCCAAAACCTAGTTTGTCCTAGGTTGGCCCAGCAAGAAACCCTACCTATATATATGTTTTAGGCATTATCCAGCAGACTAAGCTTTATTCTCTTAGTTTTCTTTGCCTCTTTTGTGAAAAACCTAAACTTTGTAAGAGAGATCTTCATTTTCTCGGTTGAATCAACAGAGTAATTAGGGTTTAAAGCTGAAATCCATCATTATCAATCATCTCCATCTTCATCTTCCACCCCTTTGTGAGTTTTAATCAAAGAGATTGAGAGATTTCTGTGTTTAAAGCTGCAAACCCATCATCATCCAACTTCTCCATCTCCATTTCTCATCATTAATCATGCCAATCTTCTCAACTTGCAAAGGTTTAAGAGAGATTAGTATGATTAGTGAGTAGTTTAGCTTAATGAAGTTTTAGATGTGTAGGTTAGGGTGCTAAGGTGTTAGATTAGGAGTGCTTAGGGCTAGATTCATTGGTTCATTTCTCTAAACAGCTGTTCTCTAGGCTAGATCTTTGCACATCACTTGTGATCTAGATTCTGGGAATTTCATGCACCACAAGTGTTTGATGAAATTCCTGAAAGAGCTGTATCAGAGGTTTAAGCATTTTGCTGCATGATGATATTTCGTTATTTGCTTGAATGATCATTTAGAACTGTTTCTTAATGCTCATTGATTCATATTTCACAAATGATGATTTGGTTTGAAAATGGATTAGTGTAGAGGTTAATACCTTCATGAGAGGATTAATCTAGATTAGAGTTCTAAATCACTTGAATCATGTCTCATCATTGTCATTAGCATTCATGATTTAGCATCAAAGCACCCTAGCCAACTATCATGTCTAGAATCTCATGCTTCCATCATCTCATATTCATACCACTTGTCATTTGCTTGTTTAAGCTGATCATTAGCTTTAATTCTTGTTTTAAGCTTGTTTAGTGGAAGTAACATCAAAACCTTACTCATTTGGCTTGAATTAAGAACTGATCCTGTATCTTAGTGTCTACACATGATGGATTGTAATGCTATCACACTTTCAGATTTTTTAATTTTTTTGTTTTTGTTTTTATATGCACTATGAATGCAAAATGAGACTCAAAGTGAAAAGGAAAATAAGATCAGAATAAACATGATTAGTAAACACAAAACCCCTCCCCCACACTTAGATAACACAGTCCCTTGTGTTATAAAAGCATGAAGGAGAAGTGCAAAGCAAAATCACAAAATGCAAAGAGAAAATAGAGTTTTCAAGGCTCTAAATAAGGGGTTATCAATCCCTTTTGTCACTTTGCAGTACAAAGGGTATCAATCCATCATGTGTCGACACTAAGATGCAGGATTAGTTCTTAATTCAAGCCAAATGAGTAAGGTTTTGATGTTACTTCCATTAAACAAGCTTAAAACAAGAATTAAAGCTAATGATCAACTTAAACAAGCAAATGACAAGTGGTATGAATATGAGATGATGGAAGCATGAGATTTTAGACATGATATTTGGCTAGGGTGCTTTGATGCTAAATCAGGAATGCTAATGACAATGATGAGACATTATTCAAGTGATTTATTACTCTAATCTAGATTAATCCTCTCAGGATGGCATTAACCTCTACGCTAATCCATTTTCAAACCAAATCATCATTTGTGAAATATGAATCAATGAGCATTAAGAAACAGTTCTAAATGATCATTCAAGCAAATAACAAAACATCATCATGCAGCAAATGCTTAAACCTCTAGTACTGCTCTTTCAGGAATTTCATCAAACACTTGTGGTGCATGAAATTCCCAGAATCTAGATCACAAGTGATGTGCAAGGATCTAGCCTAGAGAACAGCTGTTTGGAGAAATGAACCAATGAATCTAGCCCTAAGCACTCCTAATCTAACACCTTAGCACCCTAACCTACACATCTAAAACTTCATTAAGCTAAACTACTCACTAATCATACTAATCTCTCTAAAACCTTTGCAAGTTGAGAAGATTGGCATGATTAATGATGAGAAATGGAGATGGAGAAGTTGGATGATGATGGGTTTGCAGCTTTAAACACAGAAATCTCTCAATCTCTTTGATTAAAACTCACAAAGGGGTGGAAGATGAAGATGGAGATGATAGATAATGATGGATTTCAGCTTTAAACCCTAATTACTCTCTTGATTCAACCCAGAAAATGAAGATCTCTCTTACAAAGTTTAGGTTTTTTCACAAAAGAGGCAAAGAAAACTAAGAGAATAAAGCTTAGTCTGCTGGATAATTCCTAAAACATATATATAGGTAGGGTTTCTTGCTGGGCCAACCTAGGACAAACTAGGTTTTGGCCCAAAAAAGGCCCACAAAAACGTCATGAAGCGAGAATGTATCGAGATGATTTTGGCCGGTGTAGGACGTCGATATTTCTTCGGCGATTTGAGACTGGTTACACCGAGACACTACACCGGCTGAACTCACCTCGGTGCGGCGTCAAAGATAGCTTCAGGGGATCAATACCGAGCAGAATTCATTCGGTGCAGCATCTCGATAATTCTTCGGCAATTTGGCTTCCAAAAGCCAGCCAAAAACGTCAAGGTTCCAAGGTAATACCGACCAAATTTTGGTCGGTACTCCTTCTCGATATGAATGTAGACCGCTTGCACCAAATCCTTCATAACTCCTTGCTCACTGGTCTGAACCTCGATCTTCCAACTCCACGAACCAGATGACGTCCTTAGCTCCAAGGTTGGTTAAGGGCTCAACCCCGTATGACATTGGCAAAGCCCCGTCTCGTCGGTTCTTTGAGGCGCATCGCGTAAGACCTGATCGAGCCGCGAGACATATGTTCCTTCCGATGACGATATCTCCCAGTTCACGGCTCCACATCGTCTGATTCCAAGTGTTCCGGAAACTAGACTCATTACTATTGATTCTTGATGAGATACCGGAGGTTGAATCGCATTGTAAGTCCTTCGTCCCACGCGATCAAAGTGAAGGTCTCGTCTACACCAAACCATCTATCCGAGTTGCTGTACACAGGCGAGGGTTCCTCTATGATCCCAGCTCCAATTTGCTCCCAAAAGTCTCCAAATGGCCTGAGAATACTCCAAAATGCAGGACACTCTAGGACCTAATGCAAATCTTAAACAAAGCTAGAACCAAAGACAAATTCTAATAAAACTAGCTAAATGTATGCATGAGACTCAATATTTGGAACAAAATTGCAATCCTAAACATGACAAAATATGAGTATATAAAATAACCAACAATATCTTGCTTTTGTATCTCCAAAGAAGATTTTTTGAACTGTCTTATTTCTTATTTAAGTTTTACCTAGTGTCCAAAAGAATATTCACTTCACTCAGAGGTTTTCGAAACCTCATACAATTTCCTGATCAAATAGTATGTGGATCAGGCGGATTCACCCATGCATCTACTTTGGCTATCTGGGTCTATTTATTGAAAGTTGTTTGTCCTTATTTATTTACTTGATGTGAGAAACATATATGACATGCAGATGATACAGTGAACTATTCAAAAGTTATCACAGGCAATCTTAGCTGCCCATCAAACATTATCCATACATATGTAACATAACTATTCAATACTCTAGGTGGAGCTTTATCTAGTTTAGTGATTTAAGTTCGAGAACTAAACTTAACCATCTGCCTGACTGATTATCTGATTTGCAATTTATGTTTCCTTAAAACTAACACAAGGCTTACCATTTCCATCCATCAAACTACATTGTTTGCATAACTTTTAACTTTTTAATTAATTCATAAATCCAAGAGCTTTCATCTGTCTTTGCTTTACTTTACTTTTTACATTCTTGTTGTGTATCACTTCTATACTATTAAAAGGGAAGAACTTTTAATCTTTGTTGCCAAACACTCATATATATTTTATTTTTTATTTTTTTTTATCTTAATCAACCAATCTAAAGTTTCAAAAATTCAAAATTAGTTTATAATTATATTATACATAATATGCTGGAGAGTGTTAGACTTATGTTTTTAGAATTGCAGTCCTATGTGTACTAATTTTTGAAAACATGCAAGATATCTATACCATTTAAGAAGATACAAACTTTAGTCTATACAATTAAAAAGGAGCTATTTTAGTCTTTCTTGCCATATACTCTCTATTTTCTTTAAAAAAACAATTATTTGGAAAAAAATATTACATTGACCCAGATTAATGTAGTATTAATTGAAAAAGAGAATTTTATTTTATATTAAAAACTTATATGTAAAATAAATATATCTAAAATAGACAAATATCATACAAATATGGATAGAGTTTTGGTAGGGAACAAATACAATTGGAAAAGAATCAAAAAATAAAAGGAAAACAAAATAAAATCACAATGTGGCTTTTATTTCTTTTTGCAGGTGAGATGTTTCTATCTTCCATAGGATATATATATTATGAGAGAAGTTATGTGAGTTTTATATCATGCATTTATAAAATCATACAATATTTTTTTTCAATTTCAGTATATCACTCTTCCAATTACAAATTTTGGGGAAATGATAATCAGAAACTTCCAAGATATTTTGTTAACTTTATTACTTGATTCTCCATGTTCCATTATTTACTGGTCTTGTCTATAATAATTGATAAAAAAAAGTTCCAATCTAAAAAAATTTATTGTAGTCAAAAACAGAAAATGCAGAAAAAGATAATGGAAATGGAGAGTCAAGTACTAGGGTTAATGAAATATACTACAAATCTATGCATCTTTAAGAATAAGTATGCTTTATTTTTATAATTCTTACATAATAAGCGTTATACATAATTATCGTTTACCAAGTATATACAAATTTTAATAAAAAGTTTGACAGAAAACTATCTTTATATCATTGCATTGTAGGACCAATAAAAGCTTTATATAATTGATCAAAAATTCTTCATATTTAAAAAACTTATATTATAAAATATATCAAGTTTTACGAATCATAACTAAATGATATACAAACATTTTGGCACAAAGTTGACAATTCTTCAAGATGTTCATATTGAAAAAGTGTTGTTCAGTTTGCCACAATATCATTTCCTTTGTTACTCTATCGAGTCGACTTGGTTGTCACTCTTCTACCATAAGACAAGTGTGTGTGTATTTTTATTTTCCATGTAATATTTATGCGTAATTGTTTTTTGCGAAAATTTCAGCATATGGTCCAAGCACATACCGAATTTTAAAAACAAAATTGATCTTAAATGGAGCACTTACAGAAAATTAATTTTTTTTGTTAAAGACACTTGTGAATTCTCCAATATTCATTAACTCCAAAATCTTCATATGAGTTGTTTCTATAGTTTCACGATAATTAATACAATATGAATTTAAATTCAAATAGAAGGATGCTTAGTTTGTAAATCTATATATAAAAATTTAATTTGGTTATTTTATGAAACATATTATCTCACTAATATTTCTGATCCAAGAATATAATTATAGTATGATGATATTTAACATAAAATTTAAGATAAAAAAATTTACTTACACATATTTAACAAGTTGTTCAACCGCATAAATAAAGTGGTTGGAAAGATCACCACCCCATTTTAAAATTCCCAAAATAATAAAAAATATTATGAATTAGTTATTATGGTTGTTCATAAGACTCATATTATAGTAAGTTTATAATATTTTCATTTTCCTTATTTTTCAAGTTTAGTTTACTCCCCAAGTATTTGTATATTTATACATATTCTAATTATTTGTGGAATAAGACATCAATTTTCACCTTTTCTTAGCTCTCCCTTTTATTCGCTACACGTGATCCACATGATAGTCTCTCTATCTAATTATTCTTACACTAAAAATATAATATTTGGCGATCATGATTTTATTGTAGATTCAGTCTCCTCAGATCATAAATATAGAAAGATAGTTATCAATGCTTATCTAGAATAACGATTATCGATGGTTTAATCTTTGTATCTTATTGATTATAGTTTTATTAAAATTCTTTAGATATGAAGATTTGTTAATAAAACCAAAAATGTTTTTAATATAGTCAATTAGGGTTTTGTGGTATCTATGTTCGACCTAACTATTTTTGACAAAGCTATGACTGTTTAATTGATTGTTAATCATATATGAGAACGATTATAAAACTTTTATTTTTAGATATAAGTTATTAGGGTTTTGATATTATAAAAATTTACTCAAATTTTTTGTTATGCATTTTATATATATAGATATATATATATATTTATATTTTAAAAATAATAATAAGATAAAAATTAAACAAAATAAAATTTTTATAAAACAATCTAATTTCATAAATAATTTATATGAAGATAAAAAACTAATAAAACTAATATTTTGTTGTTAAAATATGGTCTTTCTTGCATTTTTATCCTGCAAAATTGTTGATCAAACTTTCATATTTGATATTTTCAACCATAGCTGTCTCAATCGATAACAAAGTTATCCATTCAATCACTCTAGTGACATGGTAGAACAAAAATATTTTTTTTTTATCAGGTTCAACTTTGAAAAACTTCATTCAGCAGTGGAAACCAAAACGTAAATGTGGTATTGACGGTTATTTTTTTTTCAAAAATATAATTTCCTTAAGAAAATACACTATTTTAAAATATACATTAACCAATATTTTTTTAGAGAAAAATCCTTAACACTACCAAAAACCCTTACAAATATCATTATCTTATAAAAAAATCTAAAACTGTTTTTAATTTATATATATTCCCAATAAAAAAAAGATTCAACTAAATTATGCCTCCAAAATTTAGATGTCCTAATTTGTCACCTGCCTTGCTTGTGCTCTGGGCCAGTCCTGGTGCTAGTGGAATATAAAACTATTAGAGATGTTAGGTAAAACGTTGCTTTATACTGATTTTGTATTCATCGGGTTTGGTGTTGGTTGATTGAGTTAACTCAACCTATATTTTAATTATTGCATAATTATTATGATATAGTTTGTGAAGCCAAGAAATTATTGCCTCATCATTCAGGCATGCGTAATTAGGATTTGATTGCTTTTTTCATATAATATATAAGATATGGAGATACATGTCTTACTTTGATCTATTCAACAACTGTCGATTGCAACTGATGTGTGTTAAAATCAACCAAAAACATTTGTGAATATAAATTAAAGCAGATAAAAAACTTGATGACCGATATAGATGAACAGACTTTTGAAAACCGATTTGCTTATAAGTTGACAGATTATTCTGTTATCAAATATGCAGTGTTATCGATGGTTAGAAAAAGTCTTATAGCTTTATTTTTCCATTATCTATAATCGTTAATAAGTGTTGATTATATGAAAAGATTTGTGACTATGGAAGATTTATTCTCTCCTTATAATTTTGAGAAAGGAGAACACTACCACCAGTTTGATCTACCAACTTCATCGTCCACGTCTTGATTTAAGGTACCCAAATTAATATTATTCAGTTTACTTTTAGTTCCAATATTTAACGATAAAGTATTCACAAGTTATTTAGAGCGATTTAAAAAAGACATGATTACTAGAATGTGATATCACTAAAACCGCATTGCTAAAAGTTTCTTTCAGGAACTTGGATTATCACTAAAGTGAGAAGATAAAGAAGGTAATATGCAAAAGATATATCCGTCATGTAGTAACAAAATAAGCTAGTGTGTGTACAATATGAGGTAGTACAAAAAATATTAAAAGCTCTGGAAGAGCATATATATTTGCCCATAGAAATACTATTTTGAGAAATACTATAAGAATTGAAGAATCATTGTGTTGTTCTAGAGTGTTCTCCTTAGCATGGAGATGCAGAGAATTACAAGGTATAACTAGGTACATGACATCAAATACTAGAGCACAATTTTTGATTATACACAATTTTCTTGATTCTCAAGGAATTTTAATAAGATGGTAGATAGAATAGCAAAAAGAGCCTATTTGATCCAAGTATTCCTTTTATTAGTCTTTTTATTTTTTGTATTAACCTTAGTCTTCAGTTTTATGTTCCTAATTATCTCGTACAGTTTGTCAATAAGGATTACAATCACTTTTTTGCATGAAGCTAATGGAATTTGTAGAAGCCAAAAAATGAAAAAAATACATGTAGTGTAAGAGCTAAATATTTTTCAAATTTAAATTGATTTTATATTGTGTTTATAATACAAACCACCAGCAATACATTTTATGATTTGTAGAACCATCCACCTAAATTAGATTCCAAAAATGTTCAACACAAACGTTAACTCTAACTCGCTTTAATCAATTTATTGGTGGAACAAAACAAACACTACTATTGAAAAAAAAATAGATATACTATTCACACATATAAAATAATTGTCTTCTTCCGAGGTGTATCAAAATTGGATGTAGGAAGACTATTTTTAAATTGACAAACCATTGGCGTTCGTTAAACGATTTATGGAACTATACAAAAACATAAGGTACACCAAATGCTTTAAAATCACCATTGAAATATAGTCATATTATGCTAGACATACATAGAAGCTTACACTATTATTAGGATGAAATATGATTGGAAGTTTATATATATAATGATGGTGATAAGAGTGAAAAAGAGCGGTGGTGGTAAGAGTGATGAAGAATAATATGGTAGAAATCGTAAGTTAGATATATATATGAAAGTATAAGATGATATTAGATTTGAATAAAAATAATTCAAACGTTAATTTAAAACCTAGCATGTGGGCTCCGAAGGACTTTCCATTAGTATGATATTGTCTGTTTTTAACTCAAGTGCACAAGCTCGCAAATCATATGATACCCAAACTCTCCGTTTGTGATCCTTTCCAAAAGGCTTATTACTCGGTATATCATTGGACTTAACTTATATATTAAACCATTACTATCTAGATTTCTGATGTAAAACTTAAATTGATATCCAAAGACAACACCTTAACACCGAACTAAAATCATGTGATACCATAACAACATAATATCAGGTTTGAATCATAACATTGTGCAAAACAACAAAAAAACAGGAGTCATCATGTTTTCAAGTCATAAAACAATGATCAAATACGAAAAAATCAAGAAAAGTGGATTTTTTTAACTATGACTGCTCTCAAGATTAACTGCTCCACTAGTTAGAGGCCTTCCCTCTGATGAATTGGGATGATAATTGATGTTGATATATATTTTTTTCAGTTAGCATTCATATGAAATTGGTTTGGAGTCATTTGGAGATGTTCTTAGGAATATTATCCCAAACTACTGAAGACATGTCTGTATGGCTTGCAAATGAAGAACGCACAGAACAATATTAGCCACCAGCCGATAATGCATTGGACCAGAGCTTCTACATCCATCAGATACACCACCATTGTTCAAGTGCATCAACCCGCGTTCTTGGTCGAGATCAGACACCTTTGAATGCAAATTCTTTTTTTAACCCAAACTAAACCCTAGTTGTCCCTAAACCTATGGATACCTACTTAGCTACTTCCAAGAAATGAACACAGCCATAATTTATAGCAACCAAAATTATACTTTCATAATTTTGATTAATTCAATAGCTTCTCGGGAGAAAATCTTTTGTATGTCTAATGAACTTTATCATTACTTGCTCGCTTTAATGCATGGTTTTATTCTACAATTACCAAAAATAGCAAAGTTTATTTGTTGCAAAACATAGTGGTTGAAGCCATGAAAGTGGAAAGACTATAAATTCATGTTTTGTGTTCAAGATGCTTTTTACTTAAATCCCTAACATATCATCTATCTCGGGAGAAAATCTTGCTTTTGTATCTCCATAGAAGATTTTTAAACCGTCTTATTTCTTGTTTAAGCTTTACCTAGTGTCCAAAAAGAATATCCACTTCACTTAGAGGTTTTCGAAACCTCATATAACTGCCTGATCAAATAGTATGTGGATCAGGCGGATCCACCCATGCACCTACTTTGGCTATCCGGGTCTATTTATTGAAAGTTGTTCGTCCTTATTGATTTACTTGATGTGAGAAACATATCTGACATGCAGACGATACTGTGAATTATTCAAAAGTTATCATAGGCATTCTTAACTGCCCATCAAACATTATCCATACATCTGTAACATAACTATTCAATACTTTAGGTGGAGCTTTATCTAGTTTTGTGGTTTAAGTTCGAGAATTAAACTTAACCATCTGTCTGCCTGATTATCTAATTTGCTTATATTTCCTTAAAATTAACCTAAGGCTTACCATTTTCATCCATCAAACTTACATTGTTTGCTTAACTTTTTAATTTTTAATTAATTCATAAATCCAAGAGCTTTCATTTGTCTTTGCTTTACTTTACTTTACTTTTTGTATTCTTGTTGTGTCTCACTTCTATACTATTAAAAGGAAAGAACTTTTAACACTCATATATGTTATTTAAAAAAATAATTGTTTTTCTTAATCAACCATTATAAAGTTTTCGAATATTCAAAATTAGTTTATAATTATATTATACAGAATATGCTGGAGAGTGTTAGACTTATGTTTTTAGAATTGCAGTCCTATGTGTATTAATTTCTTGAAATATGCAAGATATCTATACCATTTAAGAAGATACAAACTTTATATTTCTGTGTCCAAACAGAAACAAATCTATACAGTTAAAAGGAAGTTATTTTAGTCTTTCTGTCCATATTCTCTATTTTAAAAAAAAAAAACAATTATTTGGAAATTTTTTTTCATAGATTGATGTAGTATTAATTGAAAAAGAGAATTTTATTTCACATTACAAAACTTACATATAAAATAAATATATTTTAAATGGACAAATATTATACAAATATGGATAGAGTTTTGGTAGGGAACAATTACAATTGGAAAAGAATAAAAATATAAAGAAAACAAAATAAAAAGCACATGTGGCTTTTATTTCTGTCTGTAGGTGAGATGTCTCTGTCTTCGATGAGATATATATAATGATTATGAACGAGAAATTCTGTGAGTTTTATCATCATGCATTTATAAAATCAGACAATCTTTTATTTCAATTTCAATGTCTCATTCTCTTCTAATTACAAAATCTTGGGTAAATGATAATCAGAAACTCCCACAATACTTTGTTAGCTCTATTACTTGATTCTCCATTTTCCATGATTTACTGGTCTTGCCTACAATAGTTGATCCAAAAAAAGTTCCAATATATTATTGTAGGCAAAACAGAAAATGCAGAAAAAGATAATGGAATTGGGGAGTCAAGTACTAGGGCTAATGAAATATACTACAAATCTATGAATCTTTAAGAGTAAGTATTTTTTATTTTTATAATTCTTACATTATAAACGTTATACATAATTATCATTTACCAAGTATATACAAATTCTAATAACGTGTTTGACAGAAAACTATCTTTTTTACATATTTAATTAAATTTGAGAAATTGCATTGTAGAACCAATAAAAGCTTTATGTAATTGATAAAAAAGTCTTCTTATTTTAAAAACTATATTATAAAATATATCAAGTTTTATGAATCAAATATTAGCTAAATGATATACAAAAGTTTTGGCACAGAGTTTACAAATTCTTTAAGATGTTCATATTGAAAAAGTGTTGTTGAGTTTGCCACAAAATCATTTGCTTTGTTACTCTATCTAGTCGACTTACTCGTCACTCTTCTACTATAAGACATGTGTAATTATTTTTATTTTCTATATATTATTTATGGGTATTTTTTTTTAAGAAAATTTCAGCATATATGGTCCAAAAACATACCAATTTTTTTTTTTTTTAAAAATATCTTAAATGGAGCACTTATAGAAATTTTATTTGCTTTTGTTAAAGATACTTGTGAGTTCTCAAATATTTATTAACTCCAAAATCCTCATAGAAGTTGCTTCTATAGTTTCATGATAATTAATATAAAATGAATTTAAATTCAACTAGAATGATGTTTAGCTTGTAAATCTAGATCTAAAAATTTAATTTGGTTATTTTTCGAAACATATTATCCCACTAATATTTCTGATCCAAGAATTTAATTAAAGTATGATGATATTCAACAAAAAATTTAAGATAGAAAAATTAACTTACACCATATTTAACAAATTGTTCAACCGCATAAATAAAGTGGTTATGTTAGGCTATGCCTTCACAATCATGATTTTATTGTAGATTCAGTCTCTTTAGATCATAAATATAGAAAGATAGTTATCAATGCTTATCTAGAATAACGATTAACAATGGTTTAATTTTTGTATCTTATTGATTATAGTTATGTTAAAATTCTTTAAATATGAAGATTTGTTTTTATAAAATAAAAACTGAATTTAATATAATCAATTAGGATTTTTTTGGTATCTAATCAATTATAATATAATAAATTATGATTGTTTGAATGATTGTTAATCATATATGAGAAGCGATTATAAAACTTTTATTTTGTGATATAAGTTATTAGGGTTTTGATGTTATAAAAAGTTATTCAAAATTTTAAACATGTATTATATATATATAGTTTTAAAAAAAAAACAAACTAATAAGATAATAGGAAAACAAAATAAAATTTTCATAAAAAAATCTAATTTCACAAATAGTTTATATAAAAATAAAAATGAACATAATAAAACTAATATTTTGTTGATAAAATATGGTATTTTTTGCGTGCAAAATTGTTCATTAAACTTTCATATTCAATAATTTCAACCATAGCTGTATCAATCGATAACAAAGCTATCTATTCAATCGCTCTTGTGAAGTGGTAGATCAAAAATAAAATTTTATCAGGTTCAACTTCGAAAAACTTCTTTCAGCAGTGGAAACCAAAATGTAAATATGGTGTTGACGGTTATTTTTTTCTAAAATATAATTTTCTTAAAAATTTATTATTTTATAATTTACCCTTAACCAATATTTTTTATAGAAAAATACATAAAACTACCAAAAACCATTACAAATATCATTATCTTATAAAAAAACCTACAATTGTTTATATATATATATATATCCCCAATAAAAACAATTTAAGAAAATTTTCTCAAAAATGTAGATACCCTAATTCGTCACCTACCTTTTTTCTGCTCTGAGCTAGTCATGGTGCTAGTGGAATATAAAATTGTTAAAGTCGTTAAGTCAAACATTGCTTTCATATTGATTTTGTATTCATCGGATTTGGTGTTGGTTGATTGAGTTAACTCAACCTATATTTAATTATTGCATAATTATTATGACATAATTTGTGAAGCTAAGCAACTATCGCCTCATCGTTCAGGCATGCATAATTAGGATTTGATTGCTTTTGTCATATAATATATAAGATATGGAGATACATGTCTTACTTTGACCTGTTCAGCAACTTTGACCTGTTCAGCAACTTTGACCTGTTCAGCAACTATCGGTTGCAATGTGTGTTAAAACCACTTAAAGCTTTTGTGAATATAAACTAAAGCAGGTTAAAAACTTGATGACTGATATAGATCAATAGACTTTTGAAAACCAATTTGCTTTTAAGTTGCACAGATTATTCTTTTATCAAATATGCAATGTTATCGATGGTTAGCAAAAGTCTTATAGCTTTACTTTTCCATTCTCTATCATGGTAGATAAATGTTGATTATGTGAAAACATTAAATATCTCCAGATTCTAAGTATTAACCAAGGCAGTAGAAGTATTTTGGAAAAACTACCTGCATTCTCCACTAGATTGTACTATACAATGAATTAGTATAATGGATATAAGTAAAATAGTAAGCCAGAAAATTTCTGAAAATCTTACTGTTTTTACATGATTTGATTAGGTCATTCCAGTTCAATAAAATGTAAAAAAAAAAACATCAGAAATTATATGGTCATTTGATATATTTTATATTTTACTGTTTTTAATAAAGTTTTTAATATTTTATATATGTAATTTTTATTTGATTTTGTGCTTTTTGATGTAGTTTTCTTGTATTTGTAGTTTTAAAGTTTTAATAGGCCAACTTATCAAAAATTATGTTAAAAAGAGTCAAAACCTATTTAACCACATACAAGACATAGTTCCAAGTCCAAAAGATCAGCCAAGTACCAAAAATTCAAAAAACGTAGATTTTCTCAAGAAGACTGCAATTTGGCATCAGAAGTTTTATGTTGGACAGATGCTTCCCATTGATAGATTGCGTTGAAATTTGGTACCCCCTAGGATTTTGAGTCATCCTTCTTATGGAATCAGTTTGAAGTTATTTGGACCAATGATGTGGTTTGTGCGTGATGTCAAGTTTTACCCTAATAAGAATCAATAAGCCGCAAGTGCACAACTAATCGATTGTAGTACTTAGGTATCGAATCCACAGGGAAGGATGATCTTTTCCTGAAAAAGCCTTTGAAATATATATGAAGTAAGGAAGTCTAGAACTGGTCAAATTTAAAAGGGGTTTTTGGATCGTTACTAAAATATAAATTCTAAACTAAACGGGAAAAGAAAAAACATTTAAGAAAAATCGCTGGAAAAACTAAAGAAAACCTAATCTAAACTTAAATGAAAATCGGCTGGAATAAAGAAATTAACCTAATGACTAAAAATTGTATGAAATCGGCGAAAGCTTATAAAGACGTGACGCTGGATTTTCAGAGAAATTATCTCCAAGGATGAATGATTCAAATCATTGCTAAAAATTAATCTAAAACATCCTAGCTAAAACTTTTAGAACTCGAGTCACGAGCATATAACTACGCCACCGTCGTGGTCATAACCAACTATCTCTTGCAACCTTGACCAGTAGGTTTCCACTCTGGCCCCGGAAGGGAAAAGATGTTATCTTTCTTAAGACTCGTCAACATTCAAAGCTCATCCATAGGTAGGTTTCCACTCTTGTGGTAGAATTGCTCTTCTCAAACTAGATCAGGCTCCTAATAAAAACTTTCGCAACACTTCGAACCTAAATCAGATTATAGTTCATGACGCTACTCCCATGCATTAAAAATAAGTTTAGAAGAAAAATTTCTAGGATTCTGCTTTAATAGCTAATGGAATCCTCATTGAACATGTATGCCCCTATTGAAAATTCCCTTAAACCCAAAAATAAAACTATTCAGACATGATTAAAGAAAGCAAAAACATTTTATTGAAAAGCTGTATTGAAATCGATATTGAAAAAGAAACAAAGAGGGTTCAAGAGATAGATCTCTATCTCCTTAACCTAAACAACTCTAAAAACTTAAAAGAAATTCTTAAACATAAAAAGCATACATAATATACAACTTAGTGTTCATAAAACATGTATTTATAGTGCTCAAGTAATTTCTGGACGTCACTTAGGGTTTCTCCAAATGAAGAAATCAATTTAGGCTTGGAAATGGGATTCTAGGCCGAACAGACCAATCTCCACGGTCAGGATGATCAGGAACAGTGTAAACTGGGTGCTGGCCGCGGTCAAGATTGCTTGCCGGCTGGTTGACATGACATCTTGCTCTTTGCGTAACTTTTGATTGAACCGTTGGATTGTCTTGATGTCAAGTGTGCTGGAAAGCTGTTTGTTGCATCTTTAAGATCTCCAAATTTAAGCTGGATCGAACGGTGAGAAGGTCTTCATTTGAGGGTGAACTTCTGACGGTTGGACTCTGAGCTGAAAATCTGGTTTTCAATCCATTTTGTTAAGCTTTTACCTAAATTTACTGAAAGGAGTCTTGAAACTAAAAAGACTAGAAAAACAAAATAAAAATACTTTAAAGCAATAAAAAACATAAGAAAAGTATTTCAAAACGATCTATAAAAGTGGTCAAAATACAGTTTTATCAACTCCCCCAGACTTAAACCTTTGTTTGTTCTCAAACAAAGAAAAAATCAAATCAGGTGAAGTGAAATCAAAAATTTGGGAATGCACAAATCTCAGAGACATGAAACTCTAAACTATGACCATAGATCATACAACAATCACAACTTAGTCTAGAAAATTCTCACCGAGACACAAAAGATACTAGTCCACTTTTTCCGTCATGCAAAATTTAAACAATCTAAATCTCGATTCCAGTTAACTAGCTCTCTACATTATTTAAGTGTAATAGTGAATTCTCATCAAAGACATTATTCAGGGTAGACGGCGTTTGGTATTAAGGCATGTTTAAGTGGTGGATTTAGAGTGTTTCGTGTTTTCTGAAGATCTGGAGGATGCAAGATATTATGCAAAACAGCAAGAGATAATGGACTTGTGATGTCCGCACTTTTCAGTCACTTCTTCTTGCCAAGTGTTGTTGTGTAATCCTTTCTCCTTTGAAAAACAGTTGTTCCCCCAGAATTAGATATTTTCTGGCAATAAGAAAGATGATCTCTAAAACTCTAAATAATCGAACTAAGGCTTGCCTCAAGGATAAAAGTCGAACCTCTTAGACTTTCTAATTTTTTTTTATTTCTTTTCCTTTTTATTTTTCTTTTCTTTTTCGGAATCTATCTTTTTTTTAAAGGGGAAACAACCTTTTTGTGTGTGAGAGAGAGAGAGAGTCTAAGGGACGAAAATGTACCAATGTTTGGCGATTTTTCTGAGGCAAGCCCAGTTTTCTCCTTTGTTGAATCATTCCGGTGAATTCGCAGGTCTCTGTCTTTAGTGATGAAAACCGCATTGATCCTCTTTCTCTCCGACGTTTTTGCACATATCTACATATAGGAAAATGAAAAAAGAACGAGAATGCATGTGGTTTGAAAGATGTTAGGTTAGGTGGGAAACTAGCTAAAGATGAATTCGCCATTCATGATCAACAAAGAATGGTAAAAGAGATAAGGAGTCCTGAATGTATGATTCGTTTCCCTGATCTAACGCTTCAGTGAGAAAATTAAGTCAATGTAAGTCCAAATAAAACAGAGCTAGTGTATTCCTTCATCTAAATCGAAATCATTAAAATTCCTCTGGTGTTCATTTCATATATGCTTAGCTAGCGCCTAGTCTAGTCGTAAATCATGAATGAGCATGTCACTAGGAGAGTCTAAAAGTACACAGTCAACTATCATCGATTTATGTCCAGCATTCCCTTTAAAACGTATTTTGTTTTGAAAACCGTTTTTGAAAAACATTAAGGTAATGCAAAAAGTGTAGATAATGCAAGACTCATGAAAGGAAAGTGGTTAAAAGGCATGAAATCCTCCCCCAGACTTAAACCACACTGTCCTCAGTGTGAAAAAAGTCGTGATTGGATGAGAAAAATGCATAGATATATCAAAAATGGAACTTACCTGGATCCAGGATGCTGACTGGAATGAACCGAATCCATTCAGGATGATGCGGGAGGGTGATAAATGTTGATGGGAAGTAGTGGGGAGTGGTGGATGAGGTGGAACGAGTCATAGTGACGTTGAATGGGTGAGAATGGGTCGGAGGTCGTTTGAACAACCATTGGCCGCAGTCCGGACACACGCGACCGGGGGTGGAACATGCAGGGCCGCTATCACAAGTATGCGATCGCGGTCGATGTAGGGTTAGCCGCGATCCTAACTCATGCGGTCGCTGGGGCTTAAATATGGGCTGTTCTTGCTTCTCCATGGTTCCTGCTAGGCCGAGCAGTCTGGAACCAATCATTCTTTTTGGTTTCTTCCGTTTTTTGTTTTTTTTTGGCTTTCTGATTTTTAAGAAACACCTGAAACTTAGAAAAAGTAAATGTTCAATAGAAAAAGAAAGAAAAATCCTAAAGAAAACAATACCTAAATGGGTTGTCTCCCATTAAGCGCTTCTGTTTTAAGTCATTTAGCTCGACTTGGTGTAGGAAATGGCTCAGTCCGATGAAATCCTTGTCCTAAGACAAGTCTTTTTGAAATCTCCTTCTTTTGCCTAGCAGGCTCTTCGTCACTCCAAATTTCTGCTTCAAACACCTCTGTTGTATAACGTTTTCCTGCTTTGCTATTAAAAAGAACAGCATTGAAGAAGCTGTCTTTGTCGACATTAGCAAATGAGATTATCCGGTTTGGCCAATCCATGATGGCTCCGGCAGTTTCTAAGAAAGACCATCCAAGAATGATAGGATGTGAATCATCTTTGGTCTTGACAATGTAGAAATCGACAGGAACAATGCAGTCTCCTATCCTCAAAGGAATGTCATAAGTTACTCCTCTAGGCGTGGTACTGGATCCGTCAGCTAGGCTTATCTTTGCTCTAGTCCTGCACAGATGCTTCATACCAAGCCTCAAAGTAGTTGCTTTGGACATCATGTTGAGACAAGCTCCAGAATCACAAAGAATATGGTTAAATCTTTCAACTCTAGTTGAACAAGAGATAAGAAATTGACCTTTATCTTTGATTTTATGCAGAGTTCGAACTGGCTTCCCTTGTTTGGCATGAATGAACAAGTCTTCTATCTCAGGAATAGTTTCCTTGCTCTCACAGAAGTAGTGGCTGATCATATAGTCCTTTCAGGCTCTGGCGAAAGAGATTCCTTCAGGTAAGTTTTGAACTACAGAGTTGAACTCATCTATCTTCTCTTTGCTGATCTTGTTGGTGTAGTAGCTGCATTCTTCAGGTCTTTGAAGATGGATTAAGTAAACAACAGCATCAGACGATGATTTGGGAAAAGATAGACGTCTGGCTCTCCCAAAGTATGTTCGGATATCCTCTTCATCTCTTTGCTGTATCTAAAGAAAACTTACAAACAGCCAAGCTTCCACAAATCATCGAAACCTTTATAAAGGGGGATTGTCTTCACAAAATTTTTGAACTTGATGAGTCTTTCTCTAGAAATCGGTGAGCCTTGTTCTACAAGACCTTCTGGATTGCCCCCTTCTATGAACAAACGATAGTCTTCGTCTTCGAGGTACTGTACCTCATATTCATCTTTGTAAGCTAGAGCTATGTTGCATGGCAGTACCTTATCTTCTTCTTGAGATGATTCAGAGATTATAGAGTAGACTGCTTGCTCACATAGAGGGATTCAATCATTCCAGGAGGTGTATCAGACGAGCAGTTACTCTTATGAATCAAAGGGAACTGATGGGACTCTGGTTGATGGTTGGCCGCGGACTATAAGAGGTTATTTATGAAGAACAAAAGTGTACATGTCCCTCCACCCGTAAATTTAACAGGAGCTGATATACAGGCACAAATCGATCATTGGAGGGCAGAGGAAACAGTAACGCGTGGGGGAAACTGGCACACTCCTGCAAATATGCCTGAAGGTTATGGAGTTCATCATAATTGGCACAAGAAAAGTATCTTTTGGCAACTACCTTATTGGAAAGATCATCTGCTCATACACAATCTTGATGTCATGCACACTGAAAAAAACTTTTTTGATAACATCATGCATACAGTTATGAACGTAGCGGGAAGAACAAAAGACAATGGTAAGTCAAGATTGGAGTTGCCAGATTTATGCAACAGAAGTGAGTTGCATCTACTGAGAAACGGGAAAGCACCAGTTCCTGTATTTCGGTTGAGTGCAGATCAAAAGTCAGCATTGTTCAGATGGGTTTCTTCTGACGTTAAATTTCCTGATGGGTATGTCTCTAATCTTTCCAAATCTGTTGAGAAGGGGGTAAAGTTTGCTGGGATGAAAAGCCATGACTGCCATGTGTTTATGCAACGATTATTTCCATTTGCATTTGCTGAACTCTTGCCCAAAAATGTCCAAGAAGCTATTGGAGGCATTGGTGCTTTTTTTCGGGATCTTAGTACACGAACATTATCAGTTGATGTAATATCACAACTGGCATTGAATATTCCAATCTTGTTGTGCAATTTGGAAAAGATCTTCCCACCATCATTTTTTATGTTATGGAACATCTTCCTGTTCATCTCCCACACGAAGCAGAGCTCGGTGGACCCATTCAGTACAGGTGGATGTATCCGTTCGAGCGTTTCATGAAGCATCTTAAGGGTAAAGCCAAAAACCTAGCTAAAGTAGAAGGCTCAATTGTGGCGGGAAGCTTGACACAAGAGACTTCACACTTCACTTCATACTATTTTGCACCGAAAGTACGAACACGCAAAAGAGCTACTCGTCGATATGATGATGGAGGAGTTGGCCATACATATGCCGTTGAAGGTGTACCTGACATATTCTCGCCGATCGGACGTCTTAGTGGAAAACTAAAAGAAATTTGGTGGTCATGAAAAAGATTACCACAGTGCACATACGTATATCCTGTTAAATTGTGAAGAGTTGTCATCGTATGAAAGGTACTTTTTAATTAATAATATCTTTATATGAGTTGTCAGTATTAATAACTATTTGTTGTTTTCTCAGCACATTTGTTGATGAGGTTAAAGAATACATATCTGGGGTTTCTAAAACTGAAATCAGTGATCGTAAAGATCAACACTATGCCCAGTGGTTAAAAGGACAAGTACGTATAAAATTTTAATTAAAAGACTACTTTAATTTGCTATATATCCAAATCAAGAAATTAAAGCAAATTTTTTTCTTATTAGGTGGACCCGAATGATCCAGATGAATTTCCAACATGGTTCCATGAGTTACTACTAGGTCCGATGGCAAAAATAACTACAGCCTCCATGTATTTCACTCGAGGCTATGTTTTTCACACATACCGTCACGGTGCAAAGCGGGCGACAACTAACTATGGAGTTTGTGTGAGGGGTGAAATAGATTTTTATGGATTTCTGCAAGAAATAATGGCAGTAGAGTATCCTGGATTGCTAAGGCTGAAAACTGTTCTCTTCAAATGTGATTGGTTTGATCCAACTGTTGGAAGAGGGGTACGTCTAAACAAGTTTGGAGTTGTTGACGTGAACAAATCACGACGGTACAACAGGTTTGAGCCATTTATATTAGCTTCTCAAGCAGAACAGGTAACATTTCTGCCATACCCTCGAGTTCGATCAACAAGAATTTCATGGTTAGCTGTAGTTAAAGTGGCTCCGAGGGGCAAGATTGTAGGGGTTGAGGATGTTCCACTTCAACAGGACACTTGCGTAGATCTGTCTGAACCAGATGTTGATGAGGAAATTTTCTTAATAGACCCTCGGAACAGGCAAGTTGAAGATCTTCCCGATGATACAGAAGAAGAAGGTGATGATGAGTTTGCTGAAACCGATGATGACGATTTGGCAGAAGACGACAGTGATGGTGATGAAGTAATAGAGGAAGATGAATCTGATTGAGTTTCATGCATTGTATTTAGTGAATGTTTGTTATTATGTAATTTGTAACTTGGTTTGTTTGAATTTTTTAAATGGAAAAAAATTCGATTTTACGATGGTTTTACGACGGTTTTTAAAAACCCTAAACCCTAAGTATAGGTTTTAAGCCCTAAATGAATAGGGTTTAAGCATTACGACGTCTTTACGACGATCAGTCGTAATATCGTCATAATATTACGACGATTTTACGACGAGTACACTATTTTGTCGTAAAATCGTCGTAATGTTGAAATCCAAGAATTCGAAACTTTTATATCTTGTTGGTTGTAAGGTATTTCACAAATGTTTTTGATTGGTTATCTTATTTTATATGAAATGCTATCAATCTGATCAAAATCAAAAATTTGAAAAAAAACATACATATTTACAAGTTCATGCATGTTTTCGTAAATGTTAAGTGAAAGCTTATATATTAGATTATGGAATTTCAATATTTACTATCTCATGTCATATATTTAATTATTGCATAATTATTATGATATAATTTGTGAAGCCAAGCAATTATCGCCTCATCGTTCAGGCATGCATAATTAGGATTTGATTGCTTTTGTCATATAATATATAAGATATTGATAACACCGGATTTTGACCATTTTTATGGATCACTTTAATATCTTTTACAGGTGTTTTTACTCCATTTTCAAAAGGTTTTCAAAGGATTTCTATGTTTCCGGATTTTAAAACACTTTTCAGGTAATTTGGGATAAAGAGGCACAAAATGGAACAAAAAGACTCTTTTGGATAAATGCAGACCGTCAGAACTCTCATGGAAAGACGAAGACCTTCTCACCGTCTGATCACCCTCAAAATTGGACAACTTATAGAAGAATCAACCAGCTTTCAAATGCACTTGGTTTGGAGACATACCAACGGTTGGATCTCAAGATAATCCATTAGCCCCGAAGCCACGCGGAGTCGGCCAGCAGCTCACGCGACCGCGGCCAGCAACCTATTTGCCGCGGTCAGAAGCTTCCCGACCGCGGGAAACAAGCCAATTGCCGCGGTCACAGCACTCCCGACCGCGGCATTCAAGGTCCGACTTAAAGCCCACTTAACTGAAGCCCAAAGTCATTCCCAGCCTCAATTCCGGAACCCTAGAGACCATGGAGCATTGGAGACTATAAATACATGTCATTTAGGTCGTTTTTTAGAGAGCTTTTGACACACTTTACAGAAACCCTTTTCCTTTAGCCGTTTTTATGAGATTTTTGTAGAAGATTGTTCAAGTCCGAGTTCTTCAATAGAGAAGCTTTCTTTATCTCTTTTCTTTACTGTTTTTCATTACTTTTATTAAAACCAATGATGATGTCGAACTCAGCCATGTCTGAGTAGATCCCGAGTCGGGCTTAGGGTTCCCGAAAGGGGCTCTCATAATCGATTAAGACATCTAGGTTTATAGATCTGGGATTTCGACCTGTTCTCTGTTTATTCTTGTTCTTATTGCATGTATGCTTGATTGATCACCTAGTATCTGATCTAGATAGTTAGTGTTGCGAAAGTTTTCATTAAGTATCAGCCCTAGAATGAAACAGGCGATTTTTCCGTAGGAGTGGAAACCTACCTGCGGCGAGATCGTGAGTATTGACGAGTCTTGTGCAGCTCTTGCGTTCTCTCCCTTCCAGGGCCAGAGTGGAAACCTACTGGTCAGGGTTGCGAGAAACAGTTGGTTATGATCACGACAGTGACGTAGTCATACCGCCGTACTCTAGATCTAGAACCCATATATTGTTATCCGTCAATCCCAATCTATCTCCCCAAATGTTAAAACCGACTATGATCCCTTAGAGTTCCCGAAAGCTCAGCGTTTTTAGCCATAGTTTACAATTTCCATCGATTTTTACTTGCTTTCTTAGACCTGCATTTCAATTTCCTTAGTTAGTTATTTACTTGCTTTATTTACATTTCATGCGATATTTACTTGCCTTATCTTGTTTAGTTCGATATTTTACTTGTTCTACTGCCTTTCATTTGATTTCTTTACTTGCTTTTTAGGATAGATTCATTTGCTTTATTTTTCTTTAGTTTACATTCGAGAAAAACAACCAACCTTTAAAACCAATTTAGTCTAGACATAAAGTTAAAAACCATAGAAGAATACCAGGCACACAAATCTCTGTGGATTCGATCCCTAAATACTACAACAGATTAGCTGTGCACTTGCGGCTTTCTTTTGTTTTGTTAAGGGTAAAACTTGTTCCCTCACGTAGTTGACACACTCAGCACAGTCACATCAGATATGGAGATACATGTCTTACTTTGACCTGTTCAGCCACTATCGGTTGCAATGTGTGTTAAAACCACTTAAAGCTTTTGTGAATATAAAATAAAGCAGGTTAAAAACTTGATGACTGATATAGATCAATAGACTTTTGAAAACCAATTTGCTTTTAAGTTGCACAGATTATTCTTTTATCAAATATGCAATGTTATCGATGGTTAGCAAAAGTCTTATAGCTTTACTTTTCCATTCTCTATCATGGTAGATAAATGTTGATTATGTGAAAATATTTGTGATTATGGAAGATTTATTCTCTTAGAACACTACCACCAGCTTAATCGACCAACTTCATCGTCCACCACTTGATTTAAGGTATGCAAATTAATATTATTCGATTTAGTTTAAGTTCCAATAATTAACCATAGAGTATTCATAAGAGCGATTAAAAAAACATGATCACAAGAATGTGATATCACTAAAAGCTCGTTGCTTAAAGTTTCTTTCATGAACTTGGATTACCACTAGAAGTGAGAAGATAAAGATGGTAGTACTATGCGAAAGATATATCCCTCATGTGACAATAAAATAAGCTAGTGTGAGTATGATGTGAGGTAGTACAAAGAATATTAAAGGCTCTGGAAGAGCATATTTATTGGCCCATAGAAATACTATTTTGAGATTGTTGATATGTTATAATTTCAAAATCTCAACAGTTAAAAGAATCTAATTTCAAATACATGACCCAAGTTGGGTATGTTGCTGATTCTAGAATGGAATTCAATTCGACATGAATGGATCCGAAGTGTCATCATCTCGAGGGGGAGAGTTGAAAAATCCCACAATCCATTGTTACTGAAAAATCTAGAAAATTTCTTACCAAAATGCATTTGATAAATCTTTATAAAGAAAATTCAATAGGTTTTAGATTAATCATATTGAGACAATGAGTTAAAAAAACATTAAATATCTCCAGATTCTAAGTATTAACCAAGGCAGTAAAAGTATTTTGGAAAAACTACCTGCATTCTCTACTAGATTGTACTATACAATGAATTAGTATAATGGATATAAGTAAAATAGTAAGCCAGAAAATTTCTGAAAATCTTACTGTTTTTACATGAATTGATTAGGTCATTCCAGTTCAATAAAATGCAAAAAAAAAAAAAACATCAGAAATTATATGGTCATTTGATATATTTTATATTTTACTGTTTTTAATAAAGTTTTTAATATTTTATATATGTAATTTTTTTTGATTTTGTGCTTTTTGATGTAGTTTTCTTGTATTTGTAGTTTTAAAGTTTTAATAGGCCAACTTATCAAAAATTATGTTAAAAAGAGCCAAAACCTATTTAACCACATACAAGACATAGTTCCAAGTCCAAAAGATCAGCCAAGTACCAAAAATTCAGAAAATGTAGATTTTCTCAAGAAGACTGCAATTTGGCATCAGAAGTTTTATGTTGGACAGATGCTTCCCATTGATAGATTGCGTTGAAATTTGGTACCCCCTAGGATTTTGAGTCATCCTTCTTATGGAATCAGTTTGAAGTTATTTGGACCAATCATGTGGTTTGTGCGGGATGTCAAGTTTTACCCTAATAAGAATCAATAAGCCGCAAGTGCACAACTAATCGATTGTAGTACTTAGGTATCGAATCCACAGGGAAGGATGATCTTTTCCTTAAAAAGCCTTTGAAATATATATGAAGTAAGGAAGTCTAGAACTGGTCAAATTTAAAAGGGGTTTTTGGATCGTTACTAAAATATAAATTCTAAACTAAACGGGAAAAGAAAAAACATTTAAGAAAAATCGCTGGAAAAACTAAAGAAAACCTAATCTAAACTTAAATGAAAATCGGCTGGAATAAAGAAATTAACCTAATGACTAAAAATTGTATGAAATCGGCGAAAGCTTATAAAGGCGTGACGCTGGATTTTCAGAGAAATTATCTCCAAGGATGAACGATTCAAAGCATTGCTAAAAAGTAATCTAAAAGATCCTAGCTAAAACTTTTAGAACTCGAGTCACGAGCATATAACTACGCCACCGTCGTGGTCATAACCAACTATCTCTTGCAACCTTGACCAGTAGGTTTCCACTCTGGCCCCGGAAGGGAAAAGATGTTATCTTTCTTAAGACTCGACAACATTCACAGCTCATCCATAGGTAGGTTTCCACTCTTGTGGTAGAATTGCTCTTCTCAAACTAGATCAGGCTCCTAATAAAAACTTTCGCAACACTTCGAACCTAAATCAGATTATAGTTCATGACGCTACTCCCATGCATTAAAAATAAGTTTAGAAGAAAAATTTCTAGGATTCTGCTTTAATAGCTAATGGAATCCTCATTGAACATGTATGCCCCTATTGAAAATTCCCTTAAACCAAAAAATAAAACTATTCAGACATGATTAAAGAAAGCAAAAACATTGTATTGAAAAGCTGTATTGAAATCGATATTGAAAAAGAAACAAAGAGGGTTCAAGAGATAGATCTCTATCTCCTTAACCTAAAACAACTCTAAAAACTTAAAAGGAATTCTTAAACATAAAAAGCATACATAATATACAACTTAGGGTTCATAAAACATGTATTTATAGTGCTCAAGTAATTTCTGGACGTCACTTAGGGTTTCTCCAAATGAAGGAATCAATTTAGGCTTGGAAATGGGATTCTAGGCTGAACAGACCAATCTCCACGGTCAGGATGAACAGGAACGGTGTAAACTGGGTGCTGGCCGCGGTCAAGATTGCTTGGTGGCTGGTTGACAGGACATCTTGCTCTTTGCGTAGCTTTTGATTGAACCGTTGGGTTGTCTTGATGTCAAGTGTGCTGGAAAGCTGTTTGTTGCATCTTTAAGATCTCCAAATTTGAGCTGGATCGAACGGTGAGAAGGTCTTCATTTGAAGGTGAACTTCTGACGGTTGGACTCTGAGCTGAAAATCTGATTTTCAATCCATTTTGTTAAGCTTTTACCTAAATTTACTGAAAAGAGTCTTGAAACTAAAAAGACTAGAAAAACAAAATAAAAATACTTTAAAGCAATAAAAAAAACATAAGAAAAGTATTTCAAAACGATCTATAAAAGTGGTCAAATACGGTTTTATCAACTCCCCCAGACTTAAACCTTTGTTTGTTCTCAAACAAAGAAAAAATCAAATCAGGTGAAGTGAAATCAAAAATTTGGGAATGCACAAATCTCAGAGACATGAAACTCTAAACTATGACCATAGATCGTACAATAATCACAACTTAGTCTAGAAAATTCTCACCGAGACACAAAAGATACTAGTCCACTTTCTCCGTCATGCAAAATTCAAACAATCTAAATCTCGATTCCAGTTAACTAGCTCTCTACATTATTTAAGTGCAATAGTGAATTCTCATCAAAGACATTATTCAGGGTAGACGGCGTTTGGTATTAAGGCATGTTTAAGTGGTGGATTTAGAGTGTTTCGGGTTTTCTGAAGATCTGGAGGATGCAAGATATTATGCAAAACAGCAAGAGATAATGGACTTGTGATGTCCGCACTTTTCAGTCACTTCTTCTTGCCAAGTGTTGTTGCATAATCCTTTCTCCTTTGAAAAACAGCTGTTCCCCCAGAATTAGATATTTTCCGGCAATAAGAAAGATGATCTCTAAAACTCTAAATAATCGAACTAAGGCTTGCCTCAAGAATAAAAGTCGAACCTCTTAGACTTTCTAATATTTTTTTTATTTCTTTTCCTTTTTATTTTTCTTTTCTTTTTCGGAATATATCTTGTTTTTAAATGGGAAACAACCTTTTTGTGAGAGAGAGAGAGAGAGAGAGAGAGAGAGTCTAAGGGACGAAAATGTACCAATGTTTGGCGATTTTTCTGAGGCAAGCCCAGTTTTCTTCTTTGTTGAATCATTCCGGTGAATTCGCAGGTCTCTGTCTTTAGTGATGAAAACCGCATTGATCCTCTTTCTCTCCGACGTTTTTGCACATATCTACATATAGGACAATGAAAAAAGAACGAGAATGCATGTGGTTTGAAAGAGGTTAGGTTAGGTGGGAAACTAGCTAAAGATGAATTAGCCATTCAGGATCAACAAAGAATGGTAAAAGAGATAAGGAGTTCTGAATGTATGATTCGTTTCCCTGATCTAACGCTTCAGTGAGAAAATTAAGTCAATGTAAGTCCAAATAAAACAGAGCTAGTGTATTCCTTCATCTAAATCGAAATCATTAAAATTCCTCTGGTGTTCATTTCATATATGCTTAGCAAGCACCTAGTCTAGTCCTAAATCATGAATGAGCATGTCACTAGGAGAGTCAAAAAGTACACAGTCAACTATCATCGATTTATGTGCACCATTCCCTTTAAAACGTATTTTGTTTTGAAAACTGTTTTTGAAAAACTTTAAGGTAATGCAAAAAGTGTAGATAATGCAAGACTCATGAAAGAAAAGTGGTTAAAAGACATGAAATCCTCCCCCAGATGATATATCATGGTTTTTATGGTTTTTAACCATGGTATAAGTCTTATTTATAGAGTCTTTTTAGTGTCTTTCGAGTCTTTTGGAGTCTTTACAGGTCATAGGTACGTTTGGAGCTTAACTGGAGACTTTGGAGCACTTTGGAGCTTAATCAGGATCAAATTCGTCAAGTATGGATTTTGTGCTTTAGTGACGCTCGACACCATGGAGAGTGACGCGCGACACTTGTTGCAGAAATAAGGAAAAACATGATTTTGTTTCCTATTTGAAGAAGGAGTTGGGCCCAAACGTTTTCAAGGAAGCCCAAAACGTGTCTTAGAGATATATATAGGGTTTTTATTCCCTTTTTACGATAACCTTAGATTTTCTTAGAGAGAACTTTTGTTTTTGAGAGTTTTTGGGGAGACAAGTCTGAAACTCTGTTCCGGAGAGAGAAGATTTCGAACCCCTGTTTATTAATCTATTATTTCTTTTCTGCAATCTATTCAATCATGTTTATTGCTTCAATCTCCATGTCTGAGTAGTTTGCTTGTTAGGTTTAGGGTTCTCATAAAGGATTTCATTGGATGTTAGATTGATTGGTTAGTTAGGGTTCATAATCTATTTAGTTCTTCACCATAGGTTGTTCTTAAAGCTAATTCTGGATTGGCCACCTAGAACTTAGATCTTAGGTTGCTTAATTGACACGGAAGTGTAATTGAATAACTGGAAAGAACCTAGGGTGAGCAAAGTAGCTATTCGCAAAGGAATTTGGTTTAGATACTTTGTGAACATATCGAACTTGAGCATTAAAGCTGGTTTAAATCTTTAGGGTTTGCAAAGGAATTTGGAATTCTAGGATTTTGACTTAGATAATTCTCACAATGGAAGTTGGTTAATTATAATTCTGTGATTCGAGTTCAAGAACTGTGCTTAAACCTGAACCCTGACTAATCGATTGATCTGCATGCATTGATTTCCTGAGAAACGCCCTAAGCCTAATCTCCATCCATCTGAATCTTACAAACCGTTTTTATTGCTGCTTAGTCTAATTCTGTTGCATTGCTATTTATTTACAATATTTCTGCTTAGCGTAATTCAATCTCTATAAGGTTTATTGAGTGATCTCCCGTCTCTGTGGTTCGACCCCTATTATACTACAATTGCACATCTGTGCTCTTGCAGAGTAGCTCTAGGGATTAAACTTTGAGCAGATCAAGTTTTGGCGCCGTTGCCGGGGACTTGATTTCGCCATTAAACCTAGTTTTTGAGTTTCGACTAAGTTTTTCGACCTAGTGTCGAGCGACACCACAAGTGGTGTCGCGCGACACCCTTTTTTTTTTATAACCTAGTTTACTTATTTCGTTTTCTCTCTTTGTTTTTGGTGTTTCAGGTTTATGCATACTCGTGGAACCAGAAGCAACAAGGACATCCCACTAGTGAATTTGAGCAACGAAGAGCTAGCTGAGTTAGAGCGAACGAACAGGAAAGCAAGAGATCTGGCAATGATGGAAAACGCCAATGGACTTGTTCGTGATGATGTTGGAGTCTGGAGAGACCAAGAGGGTCATGTGTGCAATGCGAGAGGCCAAAGGCTTGATGGAGATGGCAACATCATTCCACCAGCACCTTTACCAGTGGATGTTGTTGACCAGAATCCACCACCTGCACCGCGTGGTAATGCTGTGATCGTTCCACATCAGAGGAACGCTCCTGAAGATCGGAATGTAAGGGAACCTGCACCTGCAGCTGGTCGTGGACGAACACTTGGAGATTACAACAGGCCTGAGCAGTTCTATGCAAATCGTTCTGCGATTCGCGCCCCTGCGTTTCAAAGAAACGATTTTGAGCTGAAACCTGTGTACTACACTCTTGTGGGTCAGCATCCTTTCCATGGCCATTCTCATGAGCACCCTATGGATCACATCGAGAGGTTTGAGGACTTGGTCACCAGCATCAAATACAATGGAGTGTCCAGGATTTCCTCCTCTGCAAGCTGTTTCCTTACTCTCTTGCTGGAGAAGCAGCTAACTGGTTGAAGCAGTTGGAGCCAGGATCACTCACCACTTGGGAAGAGACCAGGAATGCCTTCCTGCACAACTTTTTCGATGATGCTAGGTCTGAGGAGTTGAGGACGAAAATTTTGACTTTTTCTCAGGAACCAACTGAAGCGTTCAAAGCTTCTTGGGTGCGATTCAAATCATACCAGCGAGACTGCCCCCATCATGGCTTCAGCGATGTGCAGTTGCTGGGTATTTTCTTTAGAGGTATCGACTGGAGGTATCAGATGGCTCTTGATGCAGCGAGCAATGGAAACTTCAACACCAGATACCCAGACAAAGCTGTTGAGCTCATCGAAAACTTGGCATCTAGCAATAGTACCAAGAATGCAGACTATCAGCGAAGGAAGCAGGCTGGGAACCTGGATGGATCGCAAATTGCTGAGGTGAAGGCTAAGCTTGACTCTGTTCATAGTCTTCTTGTGGGTAAGAAATCTGTCAGATACCCTGCAGGAGTTCAGAATTTCGGACCAGATAAAGCTTTTGAGGAAGAGGATGTTAACTTCATCAATGGAGCTGGATTTCAGGGTCAGAGATTTGGTTCTGGGCAAGGGGACACGAATTACAATGGAAATAATCAGAGGAGTACCTTCACAGGTAATCAGAGCTCTTCTGGTTACAACTCCAAACCTCAGTACCAGACATCCTACTCCAACAACAGTTTTTCAAGGAACTATGGTTCTCTTCCTCCTCAAACTCCAGATAATGAGGTGAAGTCTATGCTGGAACAGATCTTGGAAGGTCAGCAGAAGATGACTGTGGATTTCAATGGGAAGATTGATGCTCTATATCTGGATCTGAATGGAAAAATTGAAGTTCTGAACACTCATGTCAAGAAGCTTGATACTCAGGTTGCTCAGACTGCAGAGTATGTAAAAAGGCAAGAAGGATTCCTTCCTGGGAAGACTGATACCAATCCTAGGCATTACTGCAGTGCCATCTCGTCAAGGAGTGGTAAAAAGTTGACTCCTGAGCTGAAAAAGGGTGTTTCTGAGGATGAAATCGTGGAGTTTGACGAATCTGAAGAAAATTTCGAAACTGCAGAACCAGTGTCGAGCGACACCACAACCAGTGTCGCGCGTCACCAATTGCAGAGCAAAGCTAATATTGCTCAAAGTCCGAAATCTGCTGAGGAAAAGGTTTACAAACCTAAGGTTCCTTACCCAAGGAGTCCTAGGAAGTCCAAGCAGGAGATAGATGATGCCAGATGCAAGACTTTGATGGAGAAACTTGTGATTGAGATTCCTTTGGTTGATGCTGTGAAGATTGCTCCTACTCTCAGACACTATGTGAAGAAGATGGTGACTAATAATCTGAGTCATGAGGAAGGAGTGATGATGATTTCTGAACAGGTCAGTGCTGTGATTCAGAATAAGATTCCAGAGAAACTTTCGGACCCAGGAAGCTTTGTTTTGGACTGTTCTATCTTCTCAAAGAGGTTCGAGAGATCGATGTGTGATCTTGGTTCGAGTGTCAACCTCATGCCATACTCTGTAGCTGTTAGTCTTGGGATGACTGATTTCCAGTCAACTAAGATCTCTTTGATCCTAGCAGATCGATCTAAAAGAACCCCAAAAGGTGTCTTGGAAAATGTTCCAATCAAAGTTGGTGATTGCATAATTCCTACAGATTTCGTGGTTCTGCAATATGGAGAGGAACCCAAAGATCCTCTTATCCTGGGAAGATCGTTTTTAGCTACAGCTGGAGCGGTGATTGATGTCAAGCATGGTAACCTTGATCTCCACCTGGGAGATACCATCATGACTTTCAAGATGGAGAAGCTGAAGGATCCCACCATAGATGGTCAGACATTCCAAGTCACTGCAATACCTGAGGTGATAGTTGGAGATCAGAACGTGTTTGATGCTGAGATGGTGAGAGATCAATCTGAGTTGACGAAAACGTCCACAGAACCAGTGACTGCTGTTGATCAGGAAGCTCCAAACATTGCACTCCATCCATCTCCACCAAAGCAAAGGTACGCACCTCTTGAGCCTAAGCCTAATTCTCGTGATATCATTGGAACTGATTCAAAGGATGCAGGCTCTGTCTCACGACGCAAGCTACGAGATTATCGTAGAGCACTTGGTTTTTCGTTTGATGATATTGCAGGGAATAGGTCAAGGTCACCCAAACACAGATCTCACCTTGGTGCTATTCCTGCATTCCTTGGACGACCTCATGCGCACAACGCTTACACACCACCATGGATGAGACGAATTTCACAGAGGCACTCTTTGCCACTGTCTGATCCACCAGATGCATAGTCTATCCATAGTCAAGCTAATGACTTTAAACAAGCGCTTGGTGGAAGGCAATCCACTGGTGAGTCTGTACATAAGTCTTTTTGTTTCAGTTGATTTTCGTTTTTTCTTTTCGTGTCTCAGGTGAAGCAGATGTTAGTGTCGAGCGACACCACCTTCGGTGTCGCTTGTCACTTGCTTCTATTCAAAAAAAAAAAAAAAAAAAAAAAAATTTAGGAAATCAGGCAACCGGAGTCAAACCAGAAATTCGGATTGGTCTGCTGCAATTCGGTACGAGGAAAACAAGTGTCGCACGACACCATCATCAGTGTCGCGCGACACCATCATTGCAGCCAGGTAAGTTCTCTGTTTCTTTTATTTTGTTTCGCCACCTTCGGACTAGATAACACTGCGGACAGTGTTATTCAAGTCTGGGGGAGGTAGTTGCTGACATTGTGTTTGTTTTTCTTAAGAGTCAGTTGTGTCAAAACGTTTTTGAGTCAAAACTTGTTGGAGATCATGATGCTTTTCCTGGAATTATTGTGCTGACCTTTCACCTAAGTGACCACTGCTGCAGATTCAGACTAGATCCGACTAATGAAAATCCAAAGGCTGACCAGCTGACTAGAGGCGTCCATGTTTCCAACAGAATCCACTAACCTGAGCTAAGTTCTGAACTTCACTTTTAACTCGCTGATGTGACTAATGCCTTAGAGCTTGATTCCTCGTTCGTACTTGATCAATGAAAGCCTGTGTGAAATTTAATGTTGGTATTTCTCCCCCTTGTGACGAGCTAAGAAAGAAAGAAAAAGGGCAAAAAGATTGAGATGATTTTCGCTTAGGAGTGAAGGGCTAGGAATGTTTCCAATGATCCCATTATTTAACTTCTAAGTTGGAATGATCACACAAAGGAAGGAAGTGAGGGGTAGGAATGTTTCCCATGACCCCACTATTCGCTGAAAACCTTTGATACAAGGTAAGGGGACAACTCGGGGACTTGGTAGCAAACACCATCAGTACTCGCAGCTTTACCCTTATCTAGTATGCGCCTAAAAAAAAAAACGTTTGAAGAAGAAAAGAGATGATGAATGTGCGAAAAGAACAAGTCTGGGGGAGAGAAAAGTACCAAAGTTTGTATGGCTGATTTGTTTAAGTACAGAATGGGAAAGAATCTAGAAGGTTCTGGGTATCGGAATCATCAGTGAGATCCAGCGATGAAGGTTTATGGACCATGTTGTGGAATTTTGGACTTAATCTGGAAAGCTGTGAATGTCTACGGAGAAGTACATGGTGGTTTGATTTGGAATGATGAAGCAGTAGTTGAGTTGCAGGGTGATCAGTCAAAAACGATGTTCCAATGAAAGGTTGAGTCTCTGTGTTTTCAAACTTCTTTCTCTTGTTTGGTGTTCTGTTTGCTTGAGGGCAAGCAAATGATAAGTCTGTGGGAGTTGATATATCATGGTTTTTATGGTTTTTAACCATGGTATAAGTCTTATTTATAGAGTCTTTTTAGTGTCTTTCGAGTCTTTTGGAGTCTTTACAGGTCATAGGTACGTTTGGAGCTTAACTGGAGACTTTGGAGCACTTTGGAGCTTAATCAGGATCAAATTCGTCAAGTATGGATTTTGTGCTTTAGTGACGCTCGACACCATGGAGAGTGACGCGCGACACTTGTTGCAGAAATAAGGAAAAACGTGATTTTGTTTCCTATTTGAAGAAGGAGTTGGGCCCAAACGTTTTCAAGGAAGCCCAAAACGTGTCTTAGAGATATATATAGGGTTTTTATTCCCTTTTTACGATAACCTTTAATTTTCTTAGAGAGAACTTTTGTTTTTGAGAGTTTTTGGGGAGACAAGTCTGAAACTCTGTTCCGGAGAGAGAAGATTTTGAACCCCTGTTTATTAATCTATTATTTCTTTTCTGCAATCTATTCAATCATGTTTATTGCTTCAATCTCCATGTCTGAGTAGTTTGCTTGTTAGGTTTAGGGTTCTCATAAAGGATTTCATTGGATGTTAGATTGATTGATTAGTTAGGATTCATAATCTATTTAGTTCTTCACCATAGGTTGTTCTTAAAGCTAATTCTGGATTGGCCACCTAGAACTTAGATCTTAGGTTGCTTAATTGACACGGAAGTGTAATTGAATAACTGGAAAGAACCTAGGGTGAGCAAAGTAGCTATTCGCAAAGGAATTTGGTTTAGATACTTTGTGAACATATCGAACTTGAGCATTAAAGCTGGTTTAAATCTTTAGGGTTTGCAAAGGAATTTGGAATTCTAGGATTTTGACTTAGATAATTCTCACAACGGAAGTTGGTTAATTATAATTCTGTGATTCGAGTTCAAGAACTGTGCTTAAACCTGAACCCTGACTAATCGATTGATCTGCATGCATTGATTTCCTGAGAAACGCCCTAAGCCTAATCTCCATCCATCTGAATCTTACAAACCGTTTTTATTGCTGCTTAGTCTAATTCTGTTGCATTGCTATTTATTTACAATATTTCTGCTTAGCGTAATTCAATCTCTATAAGGTTTATTGAGTGATCTCTCGTCTCTGTGGTTCGACCCCTATTATACTACAATTGCACATCTGTGCTCTTGCAGAGTAGCTCTAGGGATTAAACTTTGAGCAGATCACCAGACTTAAACCACACTGTCCTCAGTGTGAAAGAAGTCGTGATTGGATGAGAAAAATGCATAGATATATCAAAAATGTAAGCTAAAGGGAACTTTCCTGGATCCAGGATGCTGACGGGAATGAACCGAATCCATTCAGGATGATGCGGGAAGGTGATAAATGTTGATGGGAAGTAGTGGGGAGTGGTGGATGAGGTGGAACGAGTCATAGTGACATTGAATGGGTGAGAATGGGTCGGAGGTCGTTTGAACAACCATTGGCTGCAGTCCGGACACACGCGACCGCGGGTGGAACATGCAGGGCCGCTATCACAAGTATGCGATAGCGGTCGATGTAGGGTTGGCCTCGATCCTAACTCATGCGGTCGCGGGGGCTTAATATGGTCTGTTCTTGCTTCTCCATGGTTCCTGCTGGGCCGAGCAGTCTGGAACCAATCATTCTTTTTGGTTTCTTCCGTTTTTTGTTTTTTTTGGCTTTCTGATTTTTAAGAAACACCTGAAACTTAGAAAAAGTAAATGTTCAATAGAAAAAGAGAGAAAAATCCTAAAGAAAACAATACCTATATGGGTTGTCGCCCATTAAGCGCTTCTGTTTTAAGTCGTTTAGCTCGACTTGGTGTAGGAAATGGCTCAGTCCGATGAAATCCTTGTCCTAAGACAAGTCTTTTTGAAATCTCCTTCTTTTGCCTAGCAGGCGCTTCGTCACTCCAAATTTCTGCTTCAAACACCTCTGTTGCATGACGTTTTCCTGCTTTGCTATTAAAAAGAACAGCATTGAAGAAGCTGTCTTTGTCGACATTAGCAAATGAGATTCTCCGGTTTGGCCAATCCATGATGGTTCCGGCAGTTTCTAAGAAAGACCATCCAAGAATGATAGGATGTGAATCATCTTTGGTCTTGACAATGTAGAAATCGACAGGAACAATGGAGTCTCCTATCCTCAAAGGAATGTCATAAGTTACTCCTCTAGGCGTGGTACTGGATCCGTCAGCTAGGCTTATCTTCGCTCTAGTCCTGCACAGATGCTTCATACCAAGCCTCAAAGCAGTTGCTTTGGACATCATGTTGAGACAAGCTCCAGAATCACAAAGAATATGGTTAAATCTTTCAACTCTAGTTGAACAAGAGATAAGAAATTGACCTTTATCTTTGATTTTATGCAGAGTTCGAACCGGCTTCCCTTGTTTGGCATGAATGAACAAGTCTTCTATCTCAGGAATATTTTCCTTGCTCTCACAGAAGTAGTGGCTGATCATATAGTCCTTTCAGGCTCTGGCGAAAGGGATTCCTTCAGGTAAGTTTTGAACTACAGATTTGAACTCATCTATCTTCTCTTTGCTGATCTTGTTGGTGTAGTAGCTGCATTCTTCAGGTCTTTGAAGATGGATTAAGTAAACAACAGCATCAGACGATGATTTGGGAAAAGATAGACGTCTGGCTCTCCCAAAGTAAGTTCGGATATCCTCTTCATCTCCTTGCTGTATCTAAAGAAAACTTACAAACAGCCAAGCTTCCACAAATCATCGAAACCTTTATAAAGGGGGGATTGTCTTCACAAAATTTTTGAACTTGATGAGTCTTTCTCTAGAAATCGGTGAGCCTTGTTCTACCAGACCGTCTGGATTGCCCCCTTCTATGAACAAACGATAGTCTTCGTCTTCGAGGTACTGTACCTCATATTCATCTTCGTAAGCTAGAGCTATGTTGCATGGCAGTACCTTATCTTCTTCTTGAGATGATTCAGAGATTATAGAGTAGACTGCTTGCTCACATAGAGGGATTCAATCATTCCAGGAGGTGTATCAGATGAGCAGTTACTCTTATGAATCAAAGGGAACTGATGGGACTCTGGCTGATGGTTGGCCGCGGGTTAAGGGGATGCGACCGTGGGAAATAGGTCAGAGGCGGAAGCTGCATGACCGCGGTTGTAACACCCCGTTACAGGAGTTGTTACGATAAAGAGA
The DNA here is from genome assembly GCF_000478725.1 of Eutrema salsugineum. Lineage (NCBI taxonomy): Eukaryota > Viridiplantae > Streptophyta > Magnoliopsida > Brassicales > Brassicaceae > Eutrema > Eutrema salsugineum. The sequence continues at coordinate 11,368,570 of NW_006256486.1, forward strand.
TCGGGAAAGGGAAAAGAAGAATTTTTTTTAAGGGAAAATGAAGGAGATCAACAAGAGGCAAAGGAAGAAGGGTTCCAACAAAGAAAAATAAGAAAAAGTCCAAAGAAAATCTAAGTGGTCCGCTAAAAATCAGTTTTGGCCGCGGAAACTCGATTTTTGGTAGGACGGGTGTATTTCTGGCCGGACGGAAGTAAAACGACGCAGGTAAATTTTTTAAAATGCGCGCGTGATGGCACATGGCACTGCCGGTGGCATGGTCGTCAGCGGCATGGTACATGTGCGGAGCCACGCCAGCACATGGCATGACCGAGCCATGTACCTGACGTGTGGGTGTGAGAATGCGACACATGGGTAGACGGCCGAGCTGACACGAAGGCTGGACGGGATAAAGGTCGACCCAGGGCTGACCTAGGGTCAGACCTATAAGCCTAAAGTCGGACTAGCTTGTACACTTGTTGCGGAAGGAAGCTGTGATCGAAGATGTGGACTGGTTGCAAGTGCAACACGCAGCCAGAGGCATTACCAGAACAGCCGACCGCTGTGCTGACTGTTGCGAGCTACGGGCTAGACCTAGGCCTAGACCTGCTACATGGGAGTGTGCATGCGTGCACCGTGGCATGTGATGCGGGTTTGTGAACGGGGTTTGTTGTTTTCGTTTTACTAAGCTTCAGGTTTTAAATTTATAACCCCTAAATGTCTGCAAGTGCACAGATGTGCGTTGTAGTACTTAGGGTATTGATCCACAGAGACTTAGTTGTTTCAGTACAAATTCACAGCAACGCTTAAATCAGATTAGAACTAAAAATGTTTTGGTTTTGGTTTTGGGTTTTTGTTGTCACGAAATCTAAACTAGAAAGCTAAACAAGTAAAAGCAAATAAAAATGAAAGCAAACAGAAGCAAGTAAAACTCGATTATGAATGAAAGCAGGTAACAAGTAAATAAAAGCAGAATGGAAATCTAAGGTTGTAAGCAATGAAAGACAAACGTTGGGCATCAAGGGGAATTCGCAGGGGTTCATGGACTAGGCTATGTCGATTTTAAGCATATGATAAAGGTAATCAACTACGTATGTTCTAGAACTCGAGGCACAGAAGTATGAATAGCCTACTTTCGCAGCACTAAACAACTATCTCTCGCAACCCTGATCAGTAGGTTTCCACTCTGATCCTGGAAGGGAGAAGATGCAATAGCAGAACAAGACTCATCAATATTCACAACTCAACTACAGGTAGGTTTCCACTCCTATAGAAGAATTGCTCGTTTCACCCTAGTTCAGACAATCAATGAAAGCTTTCGCAACATATCATATCAGATCGGCTTCTAAGTGGCCAGCAAAGAATCACGCAGTAAGATTCAAGGCAAACGAAGAACATCTAGAAGATTATAAATCCTAAATCTATCGATTCATAAGCAAAGACACATGAAATTCCCTTTGAACAATCTTTTTAAACCCAACTGGGTAACTACTCAAACATATTGTAACAAAGCACATAAACGAAATTGAAAGTACAGGAAACTAAAGAAAAGAAGGAAGAAGAACGAAGAACGGAGAAGCAGATGGAGGCGCGATGTCTTCCTCCAGCGGCGGCTCCTCCTTCAAAACCGGTGGCCTCCATCTGTAGGGTTTGAGTCTCACACGAAAATTTAAGTACAGAAAAGAACACACCTTTAGGAATGACCTAAAGGGGGTATTTATAGCTTCTGGGGTGGTCCTGGACATTTAGGGCTTCAAAAATAACGAGAGGAATCGATCTGGGATTTAGTTAAGTCGTCGGGAAAGTGAACGACCAAAGTCCGCGGTCGCGGTGGCTCTACCCGCGGGAAAATGGGTGTTGGCCGCGGTACCGGCACATGCTCTCTTCCGGAACTGCATTTTCTGTCATTCTTGCATCGGGAGTATCTGAAGATCTAACCGTTGGATTGTCTCCAAACCAAATGCATTAGAAAGCTGGTTGGATCCTCTATGTTGTCTCAAATTTTGGGGGTGATAAGACGGTGAGAAGATCTTCATCGCTTGTCATACTTCTGACGGTCTGCATTTATCCAAAATTGCTCATTTGTTCCAAATTGCATATCTTTTGCCCAAGTTTCCTGTAAAGTCTTTTGAAACTCTAAAACATTGAAAACACTTTAAAAAAATTGAAAACAGAGTTAAAACACCTGCATAAGATACAATTATGATCCATAAAAGTGGTCAAAATACGGTGTTATCAACTCCCCCAGACTTACCTTTTTGTTTGTCCTTAAACAAACTTAAGTCAGGAAAGATATTTTTGAAAAATTACAGGAACTAAACAATATCTCAGTGACCGTCCTTCTAAACCATAACTTATCATGAAACATCTATTTGGATCTAGTCTAGAAAATTCTCACCAAAATACAAGCAAACTAGTCCGTTAATCCGTCATGCGAAAATCTACACACTTAGATCTAACTTCCAGTCAACTAGCTCTGTACATTCATTAAGTGTAATGGTGAATTCTCATCAAAGACATTATTCAGGGTAGACGGCGTTTGGCATTAAAGGCTATTTAAGTGGTGGAGTTTAAGTGTTTCGGGTTACCTGAAGAATATGGAGGATGCTAGATGCATGGTCGGGAGTTTGCATGGGGCTGACACGTGCTGAACCAAGGTCGGTGGTACCGCGGCTATAAATAGGACCCGAAACCATGATCTCGGAACATACATGCAAAACTTAGAAAAACTTAAGCAAAAGTAAAGAAAAAAAAGGTATAGTCCGATAGAGCTTACCGTGGTCGACCGGATTGTTGAGCGGGAGAGTTTAGCCGATAGAAGTAGCCGAGTCAGGTGGATTTCGGTGCAAGTTTAGCGATAGAAGGGAGAACGCTTGGGAAACGTCCGTCAACGATAAAGGTGAGTTCCGGTAGATAGGAACTAACAGTTTTGTGCAGGAACCATGGATCGGTCCAGGCGGGACTGTGATCCACGGTTAAAAGTAGATTATGTGATTGCTTGCTAGGTATATAAGCTGTTGTTTGGGGTTGGGAACCTAAACCGATATACTTAGTAAGACTATTATATAACTCAAAAACGTTAAGTTAGTAAGAACTTGAACGTTAAAAAAAAAAAAACCAAGGCATAAGATAAGGGGATCTATGCCGGATTAAGGGTGGGTTTATACTTAAAACGATTGTGGATCGTAAAGTATTGTTTAAAGGTCGACCGTGAGGGGACTTAGCTCACCACGGGTCGTTGGCTAATAAAATGAGGTGGGTAGAGGTCGTGGGTAGCCGTTGGACCTAAATGATTGTGTGTAAGCCATGGAAAGATTCAGAACGGAATCTGTGGTATGTTTGTTGCATGAACCACAAAAAGGTTGGTAGAACCTTGTGGTGTGTTAGGACACAAGCCCATATACTCGGAGGAATACTTGGGTCGATCCCATGGCCGAGTGCTGCATGACGATGCGGCCCGACTGATCGAGAAGGAAGGACCGCGAAGTCGGAGGCAAGTCCGGTTCATGTGCCTGAGTGGCTATGAATGGCGGGACGTTGCCGGGCTAGGAGGTGTCAATAGGTACATGCTGTAAGGAACGTTGGGTTGGGATCCCACTTGTTCGGTATTGTTGCGTGATTTTGGTAGTTTCCACTGTAGCATTTGATTGATAGCTGTTCCGTGAAACTTGTGTGCGACTCATTGTGCTTGATGCTTTCCCTTGTGTGATGTGCTTCGGCTATTTGGGGGCGGGATGGGGAACTAACGTATTTAGCAGGGCCTGAACTCACTGGACTTTTTATAGAAATGCTCATTATACGTTTTTGTCTCGCAGGAAGCCGTAGAAAGGTTTAGAAGGGAAGGCAATGGACATTAGGAGTGCTGGAGTAGTATTACGGTGGGATTGTAAAGAAGTCTTGAAAGCTATTTCCGGAGTTGGTTTTGTATGTAAAATGCTTTGTTGGATTTCATATTTACAGTGTGCTTTGTAAAGATTTTCAATATGAATAAAGGGCATCTTTCTAAACAAAACCTTGCTTTTCAAGATACTAGACCCTGGTTCGGGTCGAAGCAACTAAAGATTGGGGTATGGGTTGAAAAGCCTTAGGCCTTGGTCGAGAGGAATGATATCGGTAATGGTTTAGTTAGAGTATTATGGGGTGCTATAGCCGGACTGTCCCCGGTATCATACTGCAACACACTGGATTCTTTCTAAGCGTAGAACGAATCGGGGGTGTTACAGCGGTGGGACGCTTCTTTGCCGCGGTCACAGGGGATGCGACCATGGGGAAGTGTCTTCGAGGTGAGTTGCTTGATTTGCTTGTTCCTTTGCCTTCTGAGTGATCTCCTGGGTCTGCTGGCTCAATGTACTTCTGTCCTGGATCAAGATCTTCGGTGTGGAGTGAAGAACCTTGTGCTTCACAACCTTGCATAATCTCTTCAACTTTTCTCTTCAACCTCATCAAGTGCATAAACCATTTTGTCTAGGATTGAGTCAAGCTCTTCGGTCTTGTCCATGACTTTGTATACCTTTTCTGAAACTTCAACTGTGAAGTCGTCAGACTCATTTCTGGCTTCATTAAGTGCGTTTTCTACATCATCGAGCTTGAAGTCTAGGTCTCTGATCTTGTTCTTAGTACTGCAAAGCTTGAAAGTGTGCTTGGCTTGCTCCTCTTCCATGGCGTTGAATCTCTCAGCAATGGTTGCTACATCCTTATTTGCTCGTTCTTCTATCGACTTGACCTGATCAGAGAGGTCTTCAAACTTTTTGCTGAAGAGAGTTGATATACCATCGATTCTCTCATGAAAGACGGCAGTAGAGACAGCTTGGGCATCGATGAACTGTTTGATTGTGGCTTCAAGCTGCTCCAAACAGTTACTGATCTGCACGTTCTCATCCTGTTGAAGGATTTGGTGAGGTAGACGATGAACATATGGTCTAGGGTTGACCATAGGAGGCACGTAGGGATCGTCTCAGTACATAGGCGGCTCGCGGCGTCCATACGGATTAGGGTTCCGAACAGAGTTGAGAAGATCGTGTATGTACTGCTCTTCTCTGCGTCTGGTGGCTTGAGGAGTGTTGTCGAAACCTTCCTCGTAGTAGGGATTTCGGTTCATGGGATCCATTGCTTCGGAACTGAAATAAAGAAAACCAAAAACAAATATAAGTAAAAAAATTGTTCTAGAGTCGATTTACTAAGCTTTCTTAGGATTTTGCGGAAAAGGAAACATGTGCCTTCTCCGGCAACAGCGCCAAAAACTTGATGTGGTGTGTGCGGGGTGTCAAGTTTTATCCTAATAAGAATCAATAAGCCGCAAGTGCAGAGTTTGTCGATTGTAGTACTTAGGGATCAAATCCACAAGGCAGGAGGATCTTTTCCTGGAAAAGCCTTTGAAAGTTATATAAAGTAAGGAAGTCTAGAACTGGTCAAAGGGGTTTTTGGGTCGTCACTAAAACGTAAATTCTAAACTAAATGGGAAAAGAAAAAACACTTAAGAAAAAATCGCTGGAAAAACTAAAGAAAACATAATCTAAACTTAAATGAAAATCGGCTGGAATAAAAAAAAAAACGTAATGACTAAAACTTGTATGAAATCGGCGAAAGCTTATAAAAACGAGACACTGGATTTTCAGGGACATTATCTTCGGGGATGAACAATTTAAAACATTGCTAAAAAGTAATCTAAAAGATCCTAGCTATAACTTTTAGAACTCGAGTCACGAACATATGACTACGCCACCGTCGTGGTCATAACCAACTATCTCTCGCAACCTTGACCAGTAGGTTTCCACTCTGGCCCTGGAAGGGAAACGATGCTATCTTGCTTAAGACTCGTCAATATTCACAGCTCATCCATAGGTAGGTTTCCAATCTTATGATAGAATTGCTCTTCTTAAACTAGATCTGGCTCCTAATGAAAACTTTCACAACACTACAAACCTAAATCAGTTTATAGTTCATGACACTACTCCCATGCATTAAAAATAGGTTTAGAAGAAACGTTTCTAGGATTCAGCTTTAATAGCTAATGGAATCCTCATCGCACATGTATGCCCCCATCGAAAATTCCCTTAAACCCAACAATAAAACTACTCAGACATGATTAAAGTAAGCAAAAACATTGTATTGAAAAGTTGTATTGAAATCGATATTGAAAAAGAAACAAAAAGGGTTCAAGAGATAGATCTCTATTTCCCTAAACCTAAAACAACTTTAAAAACTTAAAAGGAATTCTTAAACATAAAAAGCATACATAAGATAAGACTTAGGGTTCATAAAACATGTATTTATAGTGCTCAAGTCATTTTTAGGCGTCACTTAGGGTTTCTCCAAATGAAGGAATCGATTTGGGCTTGGAAATGAGCTTCTAGTTCGAACATACAAATCTCAGCGGTCAGGATGAATGGGACCGGTTTAAACTGGGTGCTGGCCACGGCCAGGATTGCTTGCCAGCTGGTTGACGGGACATCTTGCTCTTTGCTTAAATTTTGATTGAACCATTGGATTATCTTGATGTCAAGTGTGCTGGAAAGCTGTTTGTTATATCTTTAAGATCTCCAAAGTTGAGCTGGATCAGACGGTGTGAAGGTCTTCATTTGAGGGTGAACTTCTGACAGTGTGACTCTTAGCTCAAAATCTGGTTTTCTATCCATTTTGTTAAGCTTTTACCTAAATTTCCTGAAAAGAGTCTTGAAACTACAAATACTAGAAAAACATAATAAAAATACTTTAAAGCAATAAAAAAACATAAGAAAAGTATTTGAAAACAATCCATAAAAGTGGTCAAAATACGGTGTTATCAACCAACAGTCAGAAAGATACATCAGTTTTACTGAAAACATGTCTAAATTTGGCATAAGCCCGGCCAAAAACTTCTTTTCCAGTTTAATGAAACCCTAGTTAGACTTTAGAGTTGGATATACTTTTTAGCCTCACTAGACAGATACCCTATAATAAACAAAAAATAATGACATAGGCCTTTCTCTTCATTTTTTTTCTAAGTTTTTCATTGATTTTTCATTCTGAGAGCTTCAAGGTGAAGATCTCGTCTTTGTAATTCACTCTCAACCTTACTATTTTAAAACAATTATTCTCATGATGATTCTTATACATACATTCTGTGTTTCATGCATCATGCGTATGTAGTTCATAGGTTGAATGAGATCCATGGGTGGATAATTTGATATTGATTTGATGATTATTTTAAAAGGATGTTCATATGGTTCTTCATATTTATTTATCTCAAAGCATGATTACTTTACAACACATTTAGTAATCTGATCTAAGTGAAATAGAACCTCAAAGTTGCGACATATATTTGCTGGAACAAATATTTGCTGAGCTAGGCGTCTTCACCATCCAAAAGTCAAGTTAAGGAGTCTAGTGAACTTTGATAGACAAGACTTTATGGGTCTCAGGGCTATCAATCCCCTTGTCAATGTAGCACAAAGAGGTTATCAATCCAAGAATGTGGTGATAGACACTAAGCTATGTGATCAGTTTCTCAATTCAAGCAAGCAAGAGTGGTTTTGGTTGATTATGACAACTACAAACTTAAAACAGGATTAATGACTAAAGAAGAACTAAACAATGACAAGTGATATGAATATGATATGATGGAGGCATGAGATTCTAGACATGATAGTTGGCTAGGGTGCTTTGGTGCTAAACTAGGAATGCTAATGACAATGATGAGACATGATTCAAATGATTAAGAACTCTAATCTAGATTAATCCTCTCATGAAGGTATTAACCCCTACACTAATCCATTTTCAAAACAAATCATCATTTGTGAAATTTGAATCAGTGAGCATTAATAAACAGTTCTAGAAGATCATTCAAGCAAATAACAATACATTATCATGCAGCAAATGCTTAAACCTCTAATACAGCTCTTTCAGGAATTTCATCAAACACTTTTGGTGCATGAAATTCCCAGAATCTAGATCTCAAGTGATGTGCAAGGATCTAGCCTAGAGAACAGCTGTTTAGAGAGATCAATCAATTAATCTAGCCCTAAGCACTCCTAATCTAACACTTTAGCACCCTAACCTACACATCTAGAACCTCATTAAGGTGACTAGTCACTAATCATACTAATCTCTCTTAAACCTTTGCAAGTTGAGAAGATTGGCATGATTAATGATGAGAAATGGAGATGGAGATGATAGATTAAGAAGAAAACAGGTTTAAACACAAAGATCTCTCCAACTCTCTTCTTTAAACACTCAAAAATCGATATTTCTCTTCTTAAGTGGAGTCTTTTCACAAAAGAGGCAAGAGACAAAAGGGAATAAAGCTTAAGTTTTGGGAAAAAACCCTAACGACTATTTATATGTCTCTAAAAACGAACCGGGTCAGCCCGGAACAAACCGGGTTCTGACCCAGCTTTAGTGGATAAAGTGATGAATGTGCGAGTTGGTCAAGAGTCTCCTAGGTCGCATGCCCAAGTCGCACAGGTGAAGAAACTGTCTTGTGAGACTTAAATCCCTTAGTCTTAGCCGCACGCCCAAGTAGATGTGTTTTGCGAGTCTTTGTGCGGCTTAATCTTTTTCTTCTTCAACTCGCATGATCAAGGCAAAATCTGGGGAAGGTATGTGTGCGACTTGGTCATCCCTTAGTCCCAAGCCGCATGCCCAAGTCGCACAACCAAGGAGAAGAGCTTGAACGAGATAAAACCTTGTAAGCTCAGCTAAGTCTTCTCTGATCGTTAACTCGCACGACCATGCAGCAGGGACCTTCATGGATGTATGCGGCTTGATCTCCATTACTCCCAGGTCGCAGGCTCAAGTCGGTGTAGATTGCGAGTCTTCGTGCGGCTTAGTTCCAAGCGGGGCCAACTCGCATGCCTAAGTCGCACGGTTGTGGATTTAGCAATTTTTCTTGCTCGGAAGCCTCAGACCTTATCTAGTGATAGCTTACCCGCACTTCTCAACTCGCAGCTCAACCTCCAGGCATTTATCTTCAAGCGTTGCTAGTTAACCAAGTCGCAAGACTATCTCGCAGCATTCAGGGCTCCTCAGACCACTTCACATTCACGCAAGCGTAACTTCTAGGGTACTGGTCCGAATGGTGTGATTACAAATTCAGTGGATAGAAGACTCAGACATCTTCAACTTTGGTGAAGGAACCTTCGGTGCTTGGGAAGTGGAAGGTTTCCTGGAGGGTTCATCTTCTCAGTGCATTGACACGATCAGAAAGAGGCTTCTAGAGATGTGTCCATTCCGGAAACGTTATCTTCTTGCTCATAGCTCCGAATTGAATGATATCAGACTTTCTGGAAAGAGGACTCAAATATCTCGGATTCTGATGAAGGCATCGTCAACTGAATCGGTCTGGAAGTGCACCGTCCTTGGCATTCTTCGGAGCTCATCGGGTCGGTCCAAAATGGCAGCGAGACAGGAGTTCCTTCCGACGAGCTTAACTCTCTTCTCACGCCTCCAAATCCTATGATTCCACCTGATCGGGAACCATGATCCAATCTTCTCCAACTTTGATGAAGCACCCGACAGCTGAATCGGACCGGAAGGTTCCCCGGACAGGCGATTTCGGAAATGTGTCTGCACCCGGGAATTTTGGCCGAGAAACTTAACCAGCCGGTACGCGTTTTGGCCGAGGAATCACCTGCGGTACATGCAAATTGCCGAGGAAAACCTTCCTGCGGTACGTGAGAATGGCCGAGAACCTCCAAAAACCCATTTTCACCATCTTTCAAACTTTGATCACCATTTCTCTTCCTGGATTCACCTTTCCAACTCCAAATAGCTCCAAATACACCTGATAAACACTCAAAACATGCAAAGACTCATTGGGACCTAATGCAACTCCTAAGTCCTAAAACAAACCCTAAAGACCTAAAATGCATGAAATAAGATATGATTTGGAATGAAATATTCAACCTAAATGATGCAAATTATGAACATATCAACTCCCCCACACTTGTCATTTGCTTGTCCCCAAGCAAAAACAGCAAATGAGAGGAAGAGGTTGGATGCATTGGGAGTTCACTAAAAGAATTCAAGGCTCACTGTCCTAGTTGCTAATTCTAAGATGCATTGCAAACAAGATTACTCACAAAACTTTAGCCATACTTATCAATGAATGAATCAAGCTCAAGCTTAAGTTTTTCACAAACAGCCATAGTTCCAACCTTTTGACATTCATTAAAGCTCATGTGAATCATGCTTATGCAAATCATGTGAACTCACTTGTCCTGGGACAGGGTCATGAGACAAAGATGATCTCATTTAATGTTTTGGCTTCCACTCAGATCATGGGATCACTCAAGAAGGAATAAACTTTAACAGAATGCTAAGGGTAAAAGGCAACTGGTGCATACAAGAGCAGAATCCCATCTACCCAATGCCCCAAATTGGTCTTTCACCTTAACTCTACTCCCATGAAGATTACATCCTAGCTACTCCTCTCTCAAGACATTCATTGCCTTATCAACCCTCTCCTCACTTCACTCTCATTCTTATTCTCACCAGGGGCTTCATCTTTTCAACTTTAAACTCAGGCTTTGGGGTCTGAATATTCCACTTAGCTCTTTCTCATACAACACTTTCTAGCCTCTTTTCTTTTCTTTTCAAACACGTGAGCCTTTTTGGCTTCTTTTCTTTTCTTTTTACTTAGAGGCTAGATTTTCTTTTTCAAAACACAAGAGCTTTTCTTTCTTTACACAGCAGACCCCAAACCTCTTTCTTTTCTTTCCCAACCCCTGGTTTTCATCTCAAACATCCTCTTTTCCACTCAGTATTTCTCAAGAACTCTTCCTAACCTACTCTAGACTCATGATGCTGAGCTAGATCTACATGAGACCCTACTCTTGTCGCCCTAAACCCAACACTTTCTGTCAAGTTAATTCAGAAAAAGGCCTCACATCTCTCACTATAGTGTTTCAGGCTTCAAGGAAGGTTTGGTTAAAGGCAGGGAACTGTCTCAAAGTGAGAGAACAGCTATTTGAGCTAGCAAAGAGTGGTAAAAGAGATAAGAGAGCTCAAATATTTTAAGGATACCCATGAGTTCACAATGACATGCACAAGCAATGATAATTAGATTGTCAAATTAAGGTTCTCACTTAGATAAGGCTGGACTAATCAAAGCTTGATTCACTCAACAAGTTCAAAGCATGGATCAGTCTTGATTTCATTCTTGTTTACATGCAGCAAAGAACTAGAAACTAGGGCAGTGAACCGAATTCTTAAAGTGATATTCTCTCAAGGAAAAACCTATCATTACTCCCTTGCATTGATGCAGCCTACATGAATATGCAACTAGACTCAATCCTAAAAATGAGAATGCAACTACATGATCATTTTTTTGTGAAACTTTTTCAGATTTTTCAATTTTTTTTTTTGGTTTTTATATGCACTTAGATGAAACTACATGAATGCATGCAAGAATGTGACTCAAGACTCAAAGTATAAAATAAGAACAGAGAAAACATGATTAGTAAAAGATGAAACTCCTCCCCCACACTTAAATAACACAGTCCCTTGTGTTATAAAAGCATGAGAAAGGAGTTAAAGTAAAGCAAACAAGTAAAATGCAAAAGAGAAAAGAAAATCTACATGCATATGTAAAAGGTGTGGAGTGTTACCTAAGAGCTGTGGAAGTCTGAGCCCAATGAGTAAGAGGGGTTTGAAGTGTGACCGGATGGTGTCTCCCAGGAGTGATGGCTTGCCTCATCAGAACCGTCGTCAAGATCCACCCATGCTGTGCCATATGTGACCAGGGCCGTGCAGTTCATGGAACTCTCTACAACTTCCTCTCTGTTCCTTGGTGAAACCGGTGTTGGAGATCCACCTTTGCATGGGTTTTCAAGCTTCTTGATCCTCTTCTTCATCTCCTTGATGCACTTTGCCATCTTGTGGATGGTTTTGTCTTGGTACTTGCACCATTGTTGGAGAACACTAATCTTTTGTTGAGCTCTAAACCCTGAAGTGCCTGGCTCCTCCCAGTTGTAATCATCAAAGTGATATCTGTTTCCACCAAAACGTTTTTGGGGTGGAGGCAGATCAGCATCTTGAGCACCAGCAGCACTTGTGGTAGCATCTTCAGCGGTTGCTTTCTTTTCCTTGGAGGCTTCTTCTCTGCAAGCTTTCTTGTACTTGAGGATTGGTGGATCAGTTTGGACATTGTACAGCTCTTCCTTCAGCAAGAAGAAGTACATGTTCCTCTTTACTTGGACTGTGGTGATGGAGGGATTGGGCAGGAGAGTTTGGGCTGGCTCATTAATGAGAGACTTGAAGTTGTAAACTACCTTGGCACCAACTCTTCCTTGAAGGAAACCGATCTTACACAAATGGGCTTCATTAATCAGATCAAATCTTGCCTTGTTCTCCTTGAATCTGTACCCCTTGGCCTTCAAGATCTTTGTTACAACCCATCCATGGGTCAGCATTGCATCTTGCTTTGTTGAACCCCAAATGCACTTTTTATAGAACATCAAAGACCTTGCTAGTTGAGAGGCAAGGCAAGGTGTGTAAGCATATCCTTCATAGGGCTCCCCATCTTCATGAGTTGGCATTAGCTGTTTCAGCCCCACACCAAGGAGCATCAGATCACCTTTGTGAACTCTTCCAACATCAATCTTGAAGTAGAAGCTGTGAGAGAGAATCTTGTGTACATATCTCAGCACTGGATTCCTTATCCAAGAGGACTTAGCTGCTCCAGCTGTGTACTTCCCAGAACCAATTGATCTCCATAGAGCCTGAACATCATCTTTTCTGAGATTGACCTGGTTGGAGAGAGGAACGTTTCTAGGTGCAGAAAACCCAAATATCTCATTCAGTTCCCTGAATGACACTGTATAGTCCTTTCCTTTCACAGTAAACTCCATGTGTCCAACTCCATCCCCTTGAAGAATTCTTGAATCCCTTGGGTAGTATATAAAAGCTTCAAAAGAAGCCAAGAACTCTTGAGACTCCTCTTCATATGCGATCTCTCTCATCTCCAAAAGTGACTCAATGTCCATGTTCCCAAGCAAAGTTTTGACATCTTCATAGATGCCAATCTTCTTCAGAAATTCCACATCAGGGAACCTCCCTTGCTGGATCTCCATCTGCTGAAACTTAGCCAGATAATCAGGTGTTTCTGGTTCAGTTTTCTTGATCCTCTTTGATCCCTCTTCAATGGTGCCTTGGGAACCACCAGCTGAGCTGCTTGAGCCACTCTCAGTCTGTTCATCCTCAGATACCACAGCCAACTGTTTCCCTTTCTTCTTGGAACCAGAAGCAACCACCAATGCTTTCCCTTCATGCCGTGTTCTTTTCGGCGCTTGATCACATTTTCCTTGCTTTGTGATTTTCTTTGCTCCTTGATCTTTTTCTCTTGGCTGTGAAGACCCTGAGACCAAACCCTTGCCATTGGATGCAGTGCCCTTCTTCTTGGCGAGAGAGTTGGTTCTTTCAGTCATCTGCCAATAATTCTCAAAAACAATGTTAGCACAAGATCAAGTTTCACAAAGTTCTTCAAAATTTTGAAAAAATTTGTTGCGAGAATCGATTTCAAAAGCACAGGAAAAAGTTTCTCAAGCCAAGCATCAGTCCAATACGTTCATAGCAATGCAAAATTAAGAGTGCAAAGCAAGGACTAAGCAAGAAACAAATTCATTTCTTTTCCAAGAAAAATCGATTTTTTCATGAATTAACTTGCAACAATTTTCAAAACTCAAGAACAAGGAATCACCAACAAAGTGCTCTGTTTTCCATGACTAGCTAGCACCCTAGCATTTATAAAAATAATCCCAAGGTGTAAAACAACCAATCAAAACCGATTCCACAACTTGAAGTTCAAAAATCACCATTGAAGAACATGGAAAAAGATGAATTTTAACAGAGTGAATACCTTGGGATTATGATGCAACGAGTTCGAAATGCAATCAGGATGATGTTAACAACTCAAAAACGAGCTCAGAGCACTTTGAATCAACGAATTTGGTGGAGAAATGAGAGAGTTATGATGAAAACAATGGAGAGAAATGAGAGAAAAGGAGCAAACTCGTGGTTTTGGTGAGGAAGAGAGAGTGTGGGACAAGGTCAAGCCTTTTGACTGGTGGTCAATAGATCTATTTTGACCAGTCAAGGCTTTGACCTGTCCTTTTCTCGTTGACCGGCCTCCTTTCTCTCCTTGTGCGACCTGGAACCGTCGTGACCGAGCCGCACGACCAACTCGGTGTATAACAGGCATTGTTTTTGTGCGAGTTGGTCTTTGATCTTTCTGTCCCGCATGCCCAAGTTGCAGTAAAAACACTTCTGCACGGTTTAGTCTCTTCTCCATGCTGCAACCTGGCGTGAACTCTTGATGACCCGCAAGACCATCTCGGCTTAAAACGCGAGTTCTTGTGCGACCTGGTACCTGATGTGTCTAACCCGCATGACCAAGACGCATGTTTTCACACTTAGATGATTTTCTGGTTCCTTCACAATGTGCGGCCTGGGACCTTTAGTAACCAGCTAGCATGACCAACTCGTTGTGAATTGCGAGCCTTCCTGCGCCTTGGGCTTCCTTGATCTAGACCGCACAACCAACTCGCAGGCTTTGGGACTTAGGCCGTTCTGGATCCCTCCCTTTTTTTTATGTGGCCTGGGTTCACAAGCACCAGATAGCACGACCAACACGGAGTGTTTTGCGAGTGTTAGTGCGGTACGGTCTTTCCTTGATCCAGGCCGCACAACCAGCTCGCAAGCTTTGGGACTTAGGGACCTCGGCCTTTCTTCTCTTGTGTGCGCCTTGGTCCCTCTTAGTTCTTCTCGCACGCCCAGGCCGGTGTGAATTGCGAGTCTTCATGCGGCCTGGGCTTTCCTTTACCAACCCGCACGCCCAACTCGCAGGTTCATGTCCTTAGGTTTCTCGGTCTCTTTTCCTTCTGTGCGGCTTGGGCTTCTTGTGCATCAGCTAGCATGCCTAAACCGCTCTAGATTGCGAGTCCTGCTGCGAGTTGGTTCATTCCCTGACTGAGCCGCATTCCCAGGTAGCACTCAGGCGTCCTCCAAGTTTTCAGGTCTTAAACACTTCTCTCAGCCTTCTCACATGCTCTATTCTATTTGTCATTGAGCCATGGCCTCCAAAGATCACCTAGAACCTGAGACCAACTCACAAAACCCATCAAAAAGTTCTAAAACATAAAAGAAAAGAAGCAAAGAAAAGATCAAAAACATATTTACAAATGATAAGCTTGGGGTGTCTCCCAAGAGCACTTTGTTTAAAGTCTCTAAGTTTGACTTTGGAAACCTGTTCAACAGGCTGGTGGTGGATCAAGAAGGGGAACTAATGTAGCTTCCACCTTCCTTTGTGAAACTAGGTAGTGCTTGATCCTTTGGCCATTTACCACAAACTCTTGACCATTCTTGCCTTCTAACACCACAGCTCCATATGGCCTGACCTCAAGAACCTTAAAGGGACCAGACCATCTAGACTTAAGTTTTCCAGGAAACAACTTAAGCCTAGAGTTGAACAGCAACACTAGATCACCTTCCTTGAACTCCCTTTTCAGAATCTTTTGGTCATGCAGAGCCTTGGTCTTTTCTTTATAAATCTTGGAGCTCTCAAAAGCCCCAAGCCTGATCTCTTCAAGTTCATGGAGTTGCATGACCCTTTTCTCTTGAGCTGTCTTGATATCAAAGTTCAGCAACTTCACAGCCCACAAAGCCTTGTACTCCAGCTCAATAGGAAGGTGGCAGCTCTTCCCATATAGCAGATTGAAAGGTGATGTCTCAATTGGAGTTTTAACGGTAGTTCTATAAGCCCACAATGCATCATCTAGCCTTTTGCTCCAATCTTTCCTGCTTGAGCTAACAGTCCTCTCAAGAATGGCCTTAATCTTTCTATTAGATACTTCAACCTGGCCACTAGTTTGAGGATGATAAGGAGTAGCTACCTTGTGTTTCACTCCATGCTTTCTCAGCAATCCTTCCAAAGTCTTGTTCACAAAATGAGATCCTCCATCAGAAATGACAACCCTTGGTACTCTAAATCTTGGGAAGATAATGTTCTTGAATAACTTCACCACCACTTTGGAATCATTGGTAGGGGAAGCAATGGCCTCAACCCATTTGGACACATAGTCCACCGCAACTAGTATGTACTGATTCCCATAAGATGAAATGATAGGTCCCATAAAGTCAACTCCCCAGCAATCAAAGATCTCAACCTCTAGAATTGGGGTTTGAGGCATCTCACTCCTCTTTGAAATGTTTTCATGCCTCTGACAGGCATCACATGCTGAAACAACCATCTGAGCATCCTTGAACATTGTGGGCCACCAAAACCCACTCTGAAGAACCTTGGCCACAGTCTTGAATGCTCCCATGTGACCCCCAAAAGCTGAACAATGACATTCTTGCAACACATGTTGCATCTCCTCCTCAGCAAGACACCTTCTATACAGTTGATCTTTATTCAGGACATACAGGTAGGGCTCATCCCAATGGTATCTTTGGACATCTCTGAAGAACTTCTTCCTGTGGTAAGCATCAAGTTCAGGTGGTTCCACTCCACAAGCAAGAAAGCTCACAATATCAGCAAACCAGGGCATTCTCTTCTCTTAGATGCTATCCACTTCTTCAAACTCCAAATAAGAGTGGAGCACCATCAATGATTCCTCAGGAAGACTGTCATTAAGAGGGACTTCAGAGTCTATTCTCAGCCTAGAGAGATGGTCTGCAGCTCCATTCTCTATACCCTTTTTGTCTTGTACTTCCATATCAAACTCCTGAAGTAGAAGAGCCCATCTTAACAGTCTAGGCTTGGCATCTTTCTTGGTCATCAGATACCTGAGGGCTGCATGATCAGTATATACAATGACTTTTGATCCCACCAGGTAGCTTCTGAATTTATCAAAAGCAAAGACTATTGCCAACATTTCCTTCTTAGTTGTAGCATACTTCTCTTTGGCAGAGTCAAGTGATCTACTAGCATAGTAGATAACATGTAGCTTCTTTGTCCTTCCTTTGGCCAAGTACAGCCCCAACTGCAAAATCAGATGCATCAGTC
>NW_006256486.1:11385626-11418944 GCF_000478725.1 Eutrema salsugineum
GACTAATGCATCATTCATCATCTTGAAGGCCTCTTCACACTCAGCATCAAAGATGAAATCAACTTCTTTACACAACAGCCTTGTCAAAGGTCTGGCTATTCTTGAAAAATCTTTGATGAATCTTCTGTAAAACCCTGCATGCCCAAGGAAACTCCTTATCCCTTTGACTGAAGTGGGAGTTTGCGGATTCACCATCACTTCCACCTTTGCTCTGTCAACCTCTATGCCCTTCTCAGATATCTTATGCCCAAGTACTATTCCTTCCTGCACAATGAAGTGGCATTTCTCCCAATTCAACACCAAGTTATGCTGCTCACATCTCTCCAAGACCTGTGACAAATTAGATAGACAATCCGAGAAGGAGCCATAGACACTAAAATCATCCATGAACACCTCCACCTTCTCTTCAATTATGTCAGAGAATATATGCATCATGCAACGTTGAAATGTGGCAGGGGCATTACAGAGACCAAAACGCATTCGCCTGTATGCAAATGTGCCATAAGGGCATGTAAATGTTGTTTTCTCTTGGTCTCTTGGATCTATGGGGATTTGAAAGAATCCAGAGTACCCATCGAGAAAACAAAAGAAGGGGTGGTTTGCAAGCCTCTCTAACATCTGATCAATGAAAGGCAAAGGAAAATGATCCTTCCTAGAGGCTGCATTGAGCTTTCTATAGTCTATACACATTCTGTGTCCAGTTACAGTCCTAGTAGCTATCAGCTCATCCTTCTCGTTTTTAACCACTGTGATACCACCCTTCTAGGGCACAACATGAACAGGAGATACCCATCTTGAGTCAGAGATCGGGTAAATTATCCCTGCCTCAAGAAGTTTGAGTATCTCCTTCTTAACCACCTCCTTAAGGTTGGGGTTAAGACGTCGTTGATGCTCAATAGAGGACATAGATTGGTCCTCTAGGTGTATCCTGTGGGTGAAAATGTTAGGAGAGATCCCTCTAATATCAGCCAAAGAGTATCCTATGGCTCTCATGAACTTTCTTATCTCACTAAGCAATGCACTCTCTTGATGCTCTAATAAGCTATCATTAATGATTAATGGATATGTGGAGTTTAAGCCCAAGAAAGCATACCTGAGCCCTAATGGTAGAGGCTTGAGCTCAACAGGGGGTGCATCAGCCTCATTCCAATCCTTGTCAAAGCTGCCTTGGCTCATGTCTGCTCCTTTGATAGCCAAAACCTCAGAGCCACTTTGTTCCAGTTCCAAAAACCTTGTCTCAGGACCAAGTTCTCTAGCATTGTCCAAATACATCTTGTACCCTTCACTTTCTTCTGCTAAGAGCCCATTGTCTCCTTGTTCTTGAGTTAGAGTAGCTTGAAGAGGGTCCTCAGTATTAAGTTCCTCAAGCAATTCATCAGCCAACTGATCCATTGTCTCCACATAGAAGCATTGACCTTCAATGGTGGGTTTCTTCATCATCTCATTCACATCAAACTTGAGCTTCTCATACCCAAGTTGAAGCTCTATTATCCCACCTCTCACGTCAATAATAGCTCCTGCAGTTGCCAAGAATGGCCTGCCGAAGATAAGAGGATCAACTGGTTCCTCATCCATTTCCAGCACAACAAAATCAGTTGAAACCTCAAAACCACCTATCTTGACAGGTAGATCTTCCAACATACCAACAGGCAATCTAACTGATCTATCTGCAAGGATAAGAGAGATCCTTGCTGGTTTGAAAACTCTAAAGCCCAGCTTCTTTGCTATAGAGAATGACATCAAACTGACTGATGCTCCTAGATCACAAAGACATCCAGAAAATAGTAGAGGTCCAATGGCACAAGGGAGTGTGAAACTCCCTGGATCAGTCAACTTTCTTGTAATGGACTTCTTCTGAATGATAGCACTGCATTCATGACTTAGTACCACCATGCCTTGAAGTTCTTTAGTCTTGTTCAAAATGGCATCCTTCAAAAACTTACCCATCTTTTGCATCATTAGAAATGCATCAATGAGAGGCATCGTGAGTGGTGTCTCATTGAGTGCCTTCTCAAATACAGCTCTTGCCTTGTCTACAAGTTGCTTCTTAAATCTCCCTGGAAATGGGAGCTTGGGTTGGTATGGAGGTGGTGGCACATATATCTTTTCTGGTTCAGGTTCCTTTGCTACCTCTTTACCCTTTTCTTTCCTTGATTTTCTCAGCAACTTGATCATCTTTTAAGGCTGCCTCCCCCTCAGTTTGATCATTGTCCTCAATGATCACATTGTTTTTCTCTATACCAGGTAGCTCCTTTCCACTCCTCAGTGTAATGGCCTTAGCATATTCCTTGGGGTTGGGTTCAGGTTTTCCAGGTAGGTGTCCTTGGTTCCTTGAGCTTGAGGCCTGGTTCTGCTTCAATTCTTTGATTTCCTACTGCATGGCTGCATTCTGGCTTGCAAATATCTGTTGACCCTGAAGTAGTTGTTGCAGAATACCAACCATATCTGACCCCATCTGTGGCTGCTGCTGAACCGGTGGTGGCTGAAACTGGTGTTGAACCGGCGCTTGCTGCTGGAACTGAGGTGGACCAAACCGTGGTGGTGCCTTTTGCTGTTCCTGTGAACTGAAACCAGTACCCTGAAATGGTTGT
This sequence comes from Eutrema salsugineum, assembly GCF_000478725.1. Lineage (NCBI taxonomy): Eukaryota > Viridiplantae > Streptophyta > Magnoliopsida > Brassicales > Brassicaceae > Eutrema > Eutrema salsugineum. The sequence continues at coordinate 11,388,218 of NW_006256486.1, forward strand.
TGTTGCTGACCAAAACCCTGATTCTGAGCAAACTGATTCTTGGGTTGAAAAGACCCTTGAAAGTTGTTCTTGGGTTGAAAAGACCCTTGAAAGTTGTTCTTGGGAACAAAGTTCTTTGGAGCTTGAGAATTGGGATAGACTTGGTCTTGTGGGTTAGCTACATTGGGATTCCTGTAAGAGAGGTTCTGATTTGCATTGCCATACTGATATCTCTGGAACCTCTGATTCCCAATGTAGTTAAGCTCCTCCTGGGTTAGACATTCTTCACTTATGTTCTCAAAGATCTGAGAAGGTTCCTCATACTCTCCTACAACGTGCATTGGCTTCTGAGTGGTGAATTTCAACTTGTCCAATTCACTCCTCAACTCCTTAACTTCTCTAGTGAGCCTCTGTTCTGAGCTTGAACCTTCAGCTCATTGCTAAGTTCTCCACTAGCTCTAAAGCAGCATGAATCTCCTTTTCCAGAAATTTTCCATTGGAGGCAGTATCCAGCTGGTTTCTAATCTTGGGAAGAGCTCCTATATAAAATGTTCTGAGAAGAGAAGCCTCACTAAACCCATGGTGTGGGCATTGGTTGGTGTAGCTCCTGAATCTCTCATATGCTTCACCAAAACTCTCATTGCTGTGCTGAGTGAAGCTAGAGATTTGGTTCCTCAGTTTAGCAGTTCTGGAGGTGGAGAAGAACTTAGATAGGAAGGCTTGTTTGCATTGCTCCCAGGTTTGAATGGAGCCTCTTGGAAGATTCTTCTCCCATTGGTGAGCTTTGTCACCAAGACTGAAAGGGAATAATCTTAGCTTGAAACTGTCCTCAGAAACTCCATTTATCTTTGTCAGGTCACACACTTTATCAAATTGATCCAAGTGTTCCAAGGGATCTTCCATTGCTAATCCATGGAACTTTGAGTTCTGGACCATATTCAACAAGGATGCCTTCACTTCAAAGTTGTTGTTTTGCACAGGTGGTGCCTTAATTCCAGCTCCATACTGATGAGCATTGGCCCTGTCATTCTCTCCAACATAGACCTGTGGCTGCTCATATATCCTTTGCTGGTGTTGGAAGGGCTGATGTTGGTGGTGCACCTGTTTTCTTTGTTGTACATTGGCCTGATGCCTCTGCTGATGAGCTGGAGCTTGTCCCTGGTGGACATAAGCTTGCTGATGATGCACCTGTTCCTGATGAACATTACCCTGATGTAACCCTTGACCAACTCCATTACCAGCTACATTACCAGCTCCATTACCCTGAGCCTGTTGCTCCTGAACCGGTTGTTCTATGTCAACCACATGCTCTCTTTGGTCTTCCATATCAGCCTGATCAATCTGTCTTCCACGCCTGTCCCTTCTCCTCCTTGGTACCAAAAGATTAATGTTGTCGTTGAGAGAGAAAGGTGGACCACAGCTTCTTGATCTGGACCTGGTGTTCATGCACCTGAAATCACAAACAGAACTTGAAAGTAATCAGTAAAAACAAAAAATAAGCACTTGATCTCAAGAACAGATCAGAGCTTAATGCTAAACACTCCACAATTTGGCAACGGCGCCAATTGATAGACAAGACTTTTGAGGGTCTCAGGGCTATCAATCCCCTTGTAAATGTAGCACAAAGAGGTTATCAATCCAAGAATGTGGTGATAGACACTAAGCTATGTGATCAGTTTCTCAATTCAAGCAAGCAAGAGTGGTTTTGGTTGATTATGACAACTACAAACTTAAAACAGGATTAATGACTAAAGAAGAACTAAACAATAACAAGTGATATGAATATGATATGATGGAGGCATGAGATTCTAGACATGATAGTTGGCTAGGGTGCTTTGGTGCTAAACTAGGAATGCTAATGACAATGATGAGACATGATTCAAATGATTAAGAACTCTAATCTAGATTAATCCTCTCATGAAGGTATTAACCCCTACGCTAATCCATTTTCAAACCAAATCATCATTTGTGAAATATGAATCAGTGAGCATTAAGAAACAGTTCTAGAAGATCATTCAAGCAAATAACAATACATCATCATGCAGCAAATGCTTAAACCTCTAATACAGCTCTTTCAGAAATTTCATCAAACACTTTTGGTGCATGAAATTCCCAGAATCTAGATCTCAAGTGATGTGCAAGGATCTAGCCCAGAGAACAGCTGTTTAGAGAGATCAATCAATGAATCTAGCCCTAAGCACTCCTAATCTAACACTTTAGCACCATAACCTACACATCTAGAACCTCATTAAGGTGACTACTCACTAATCATACTAATCTCTCTTAAACCTTTGCAAGTTGAGAAGATTGGCATGATTAATGATGAGAAATGGAGATGGAGATGATAGATTAAGAAGAAAACAGCTTTAAACACAAAGATCTCTCCAACTCTCTTCTTTAAACACTCAAAAATCGATATTTCTCTTCTTAAGTGGAGTCTTTTCACAAAAGAGGCAAGAGACAAAAGGGAATAAAGCTTAAGTTTTGGGAAAACCCTAAAAACTATTTATATGTCTCTAAAAACGAACCGGGTCAGCCCGGAACAAACCGGGTCCTGACCCGGCTTTAGTGGATAAAGTGATGAATGTGCGAGTTGGTCAAGAGTCTCCTAGGTCGCATGCCCAAGTCGCACAGGTGAAGAAACTGTCTTGTGAGACTTAAATCCCTTAGTCTTAGCCGCACGCCCAAGTAGATGTGTTTTGCGAGTCTTTGTGCGGCTTAATCTTTTCCTTCTTCAACTCGCATGATCAAGGCGAAATCTGGGGAAGGTATGTGTGCGACTTGGTCATCCCTTAGTCCCAAGCCGCATGCCCAAGTCGCACAACCAAGGAGAAGAGCTTGAACGAGATAAAACCCTGTAAGCTCAGCCGCATGCCCATCTAGATGTGAATGGCGAGTCTTTGTGCAGCTAAGTCTTCTCTGATCCTTAACTCGCACGACCATGTAGCAGGGGCCTTCAGGGATTTGTGCGGCTTGGTCTCCATTACTCCCAGGTCGCAGGCTCAAGTCGGTGTAGATTGCGAGTCTTTGTGCGGTGTAGTTCCAAACGCGGCCAACTCGCATGCCTAAGTCGCACAGTTAAGGACTTAGCATTTTTCTTGCTCGGAAACCTCAGACCTTATCCAGTGATAGCTTACCCGCACTTCTCAACTCGCAGCTCAACCTCCAGGCATTTATCTTCAAGCGTTGCGAGTTAACCAAGTCGCAAGACTATCTCGCAGCATTCAGGGCTCCTCGGACCACTTCACTTTCAGGGAAGCGTAACTTCTAGGGTACTGGTCCGAATTGTGTTATTCTAGTTTCAGTTGATAGAAGACTCAGACATCTTCAACTTTGGTGAAGGAACCTTCGGTGCTTGGGAAGTGGACGGTTTCCTGGAGGGTTCATCTTCGCAGTGCATTGACACGATCAGAAAGAGGCTTCTAGACATGCGTCCATTCCGGAAATGTTATCTTCTTGCTCATAGCTCCGAATTGAATCATCTTAGACGTTCTGGAAAAAAGACTCAAATATCTCGGATTCTGATGAAGGCCCCGTAAAGTGAATCAGTCTGGAAGTGCACCGTCCTTCGCATTCTTCGGAGCTCATCGGGTCGGTCCAAAATGGCAGCGAGACAGGAGTTCCTTCCGACAAGCTTAACTCTCTTCTCACGCCTCCAAATCCTATGATTCCACCTGATCTGGAACCATGATCCAATCTTCTCCAACTTTGATGAAGCACCCGACAGCTGAATCGGACCGGAAGGTTCCCCGGACAGGCGATTTTGGAAATGTGTCTGCACCTGGGAATTTTGGCCGAGAAACTTAACCAGCCGGTACACGTTTTGGCCGAGGAATCCACCCGCGGTACATGCAAATTGCCGAGGAAAACCTTCCTGCGGTACGTGAGAATGGCCGAGAACCTCCAAAAACCCATTTTCACCATCTTTCAAACTTTGATCACCATTTCTCTTCCTGGATACACCTGATAAACACTCAAAACATGCAAAGACTCATTGGGACCTAATGCAACTCCTAAGTCCTAAAACAAACCCTAAGGACCTAAAATGCATGAAATAAGATATGATTTGGAAAAAAAATATACAACCTAAATGATGAAAATTATGAACATATCAAACTTTATCATTACTTGCTCACTTTAATGCATGGTTTCATTCTACAATAATCAACAATAGCTAAGTTTATTTGTTTGCAAAATGTAATAGTTGGAGGCACGAAAGTGGAAAGACTATAAATTCATGTTCTGTATTCAAGATAGTTTTTACTTAAATCCCTAACAAATCATCTATCTAGGGAGAAAATCTTTCTTTTGTATCTCCATAGAATATTTTTGAACCGTCTTATTTCTTATGAAGCTATATCTAGTCAACAAAAGAATAACTACTTTCCTTAGAGGTTATCGAGAACTCATACAACTGCCTGATCAAACAGTACAGGGATTAGGCGGATCCACCCATGCTCCTACTTTGGCTATCTGGGTCTATTTATTCAAAGTTTTTTGCCCTTATATATTTACTTCATGGGAGAAACATATATAACATACAGACGATACTATGAACTATTCAAAACCTATCAGAGGCATTCTTAGATGCCCATCAAACATTATCAATACATCTGTAATATAACTATTCAATACTCTAGGAGGAGCTTTATCTAGTTTAGTGATTTAAGTTCGAGAAATAAACTAAATTATTTGCCTGCCTGATTATCTAATTTGAAATTTCTGTTTTCTTAAAATTAACCTAAGGCTTACCATTTTCCATCCATCAAACATACATTGTTTGCTTAACTTTTAAGCTTTTAATTAATTCATAAATCTAAAAGCTTTCATTTGTCTTTGGTTTACTTTATTTTTACATTCTTGTTGTGTCTCACTTCTATACTATTAAAATGGAAGCATTTTTAATCTTTGTTGCCAAACACTCATATAATTTTTTAAAAACAATTGTTAAGAAAAAAATTCAACATTGACCCAGTTTGATCTATTATTAAATAAAAATATATTTTTATTTGTATTTTAATTTAATTCCAAAAATTACAATTTTAGTTAAGCTATTTTAGATTTCCTTAAATATAGGTTATATTACTTATCAAATATCAAAAACAATTTGTTTTAATATCGTTAAAAAATAATAACTAGATATTAATTTAAATTTCTTTTATATATTTAATTTTTTTTTTGACATATATTCGAATTTGGATAATATTTTGTATTATGTTATTCTTTTATCTTAATCAACCAGTCTAAAGTTTCAAATATTCAAAATTAGTTTATTATTATATTATACAGAATATGCTGGAGCGTGTTAGACTTATGTTTTTAGAATTGCAGTCCTATGTGTATTACTTTGTTAAAATATGCAAGATATCTATACTATTTAAAGAGTTACAAACTCTATATCTTTGTGTCCAAACAGGAAAAAAATATACAATTAAAAGGGAGCAAATTTAGTCTTTTTTGCCATATACTCTATATTGTTTTTTACAAAAATGTTTTAAAAAAATTTAACATTGAACCAGATTGATGTAATATTAATTGAAAAGAGATTTTTATTTTATCTTAAAAAGTTATATATAAAATAAATATATCTAAAAAAGACAAATGTACAAATATGGATAGATTTCTAGTAGGTAACAAATATAGCTGGAGAAGAATAAAAAATTAAAGGAAAACAAATTAAAAAGAACATGTGGCTTTTTTTTCTTTCTGTAGGTTAGATGTCTCTGTCTTCCATGGGGTTTATATATATATGAAAATGTGTACGATACTAATTTATCTTTTTGGTACTCTTTCTACTTGGCTGTCTAGACATCTGTTGATATCGGCTAAGTGTCAAGAGGAGCGTGGAGATTTGGTCCAAAGGAATATCAGAGTATTTATAACCACGAAAAGAATGTGCAACAGGCTGGGAATATTCCTGACGTGAACAGTGTCGTGAACAGAACTGTAAACAGTTATAAATAGTACCGTGAACAGTACCGTGAACAGTACCACGCTGACACATGGAGACAAAGGGAATGAAGTGGGGAACAAAGGCTGCGGTAGAACTGTATGGAGTCAGTACGGACCAATGCATGTTCTGACAGGACAAGGCGCTACTGGCTCAGTGGGGGACAAAGGCTGCTGTAGTCGACCTAGGTCTAGAAAAGGTGTCGTAGATCTCCGAGATGGCGAGACCGACCGTTGCATGCACTGCCGGGATGGCTTGAGCGACACTTGTACGGCTGCATGGGAGGGACGCTGGCTATATATAGAACCTCACCCCTTAAGCAGATTCATTCCAGAAAAATCTCTACTTCTCTCTAGAAAACGTTTGTGTGAGTTTAGTGAGAGAAATTCGGAGAGAGATCGAGGCGGATCGTGGTTAGGTGCGCGGCAGGATTAGGCTCGGTGAATCTAACTCAGCGCATCAGGAAATCACGGTGAGTCCTTTGTTTGAGTCTCTTAGTCAATTTCTCCATGTAGTCCATAGAGTTTTGTGCAGGTTTAAGGGTTGCATGTGGACTTAACCCGAGAAGATTAGAGACATAGTTCAAGGTGGTGAGAACCTTCAGATACAGCCGAGGGGTGTGTATCCGTTGGTGCATCGGGATGGTGGTGCTGGCAAGCCGTTGTAGATAACGGTGAGCTGGAGGTGTGTAACGGTAGACAGGGAGTCAAGCCGTAGCGAGGTAAGTCCCAGTAGGGAAATTAAGGCGAGAGACGGCGTAACCCGTTGAGCCAGGAAATGAGAAAATCCCGAACGGCAGAAGCAATACCCGGCACGCGACCGGTGAGCTTAGAGTAAGTCCGGAGGAAGGGCAAGTAGGCAAAAGATGGAGGATCTGTTGAGCCGAGAAAAGGATAAGTCTCGGAAGGGAAGAGATGAGCAATGTACGGTATGTAACCGTTGAGCTTGGTGTGTGCCAAGTCCCGAAAGGCAGAAGCAACACCCGGTAGGTAACTGGTGAGCTTAGAGTAAGTACAAGTAAGGAAGAGAGGAGCAAGAAGCGGTTGTGAACCGATGAGCTCAAGGGAAAAGTCCCGAAAGGCAGAAACAACACCCGGTAGGTAACCAGTGAGCTTAGAGTATGTCCAAGTAAGGCAGAGAAGAGCAAGAAGCGGTTGTGAAGCGATGAGCTCAGAGAAAAGTCCCGATAGGCAGAAGCAACACCCGGTGGGTAGCCGGTGAGCTTAGGGTAAGCCAAGTAAGGCAAATAGGAGCAAGAAGCGGTTGCGAACCGATGAGCTCAGAGGAAAGTCCCGGAAGGGCAGACTACGGGAGAGGCCTGTGAGTCTTGTGTGAAAATGGGAGAATCCTGTAAGTGTTTGTGTGATGCATGTAGGTTGAATGTAGGAGGTAAGGCCGGAGTGAATTCAGGGTGGAATTCCTCGGTCTAGACACATCCCAATGGATAAACTCGGCCAGGACAGAGGTTGAGCCCTCTGCCGAGTGCTGCACGACGGTGTGGCCCGACTGGTCAGTGGACCATGGACAAGTTCGGAACATGAGCCAGCTCTGTGATCCTGTGTGGTGTTCAGAGCTAGGGGGCTCGCGGGGCAGATGTGTCGAACTGGTGCATGTTCAGGGTGGAACATGGCACGTTAAGGGGCCCTTGCATGGTGTAGATTGAGTCAATAGATGCACTTAGAGTAGTGATGTAGACTTGTTGGTGAATAGCTTCCGCTGTGAATTGATTGGTTGGTGATTGTGTGTGAACATTGCAATTTTTTGGTTGATTGTTCAGTGCTTTCCTTGTTGTGTGAGCTTCGGCTATATGTTTTAAGCGAGATAGTGGTGGTTTGTGTTAGAGTATGGACTCACTGAGTATTGTGAATACTCACGACTCTTTGTATCTCGCAGGTAGCCGTAGAAACCAGAAAAATAGAGGGAAGGCAACAGACGCTAGGCGAGCCAGAGTAGATTGCAGTGTTCTTGTAAGATCTATATATGTATATTCATTAAAGCGCGGTTTTGTGAAAAGATGCATCGAATATTATGTAATAGAACATGGTTTTGTAAGGATATTTTCAATATGTAATAAAAGAAGTATTTTCTCACAAAAACTTCGTCTTAATTATACTAGACCTTGTCCGGGTCGAAACAACTCGGGTTTGCAGTACGGGTTGAAAAGCCTTAGGCTGTGAACTCGAGGACCGGTCTCGGACCTGGACTAGCTCGAGTAGTATGTGATGCTCGAGCCGGTCTGTGTCCGTCTCGGCGTTGTAACGCTTCCGGCTAGATCTAAGTCATGAATGTCGGGTTTGGGGTGTTACAGTCGTGGCTCAGCTTATAGAGGTCACCTACAATGTCGGGTTTGGGGTGTTACAGTGGTGGCCTACAATGTTCAGAGATGCTCAGGTGGTAGTGTCAAGCTGTGATCAGTGCCAAAGACAAGGCAACATCTCCAAGAGAAATGAGATGCCCCAAAATCCCATCTTGGAGGTGGAACTTTTTGACTGCTAGGGTATTGACTTCATGGTTCCTTTTGTGAGCTCATATGGGAATCAGTTCATACTTGTTGCTGTGGATTATGTGTCCAAATCGGTTGAGGCTGTTGCTTCCCCAACCAATGACTCTAAGGTGGTGGTCAAACTCTTTAAAAGCACCATCTTCCCAAGGTTTGGGGTTCCCAGAGTGGTGATAAGTGATGGAGGTTCTCATTTTGTGAACAAGACTCTGGAGGGATTGCTAAGGAAGCATGGGGTCAAGCACAAGATAGCTAGCCCATATCACCCTCAGACCAGTGGCTAAGTAGAGGTTTCAAACAAACATATCAAGGCCATCTTAGAAAGGACATTGAGCAACTCAAGGAAAGACTGGAGCAAGAAGGTGGATGATGCTCTCTGGGCCAGAGGATCATTCATCACCAGAGTCAGAGGAGGACGAGGTCAGAGCCAAGAGGGATGCCATGAGATCTCCCTCAGACCAATCCAGCAATCCCTCCTACTCCATGGGGTCTCCAGCCCCATCTCTAAGTCCTTGAGAAGGTAACACTCCATCCTTGTAAATATGCATCTAGCTTAGATTATTTTCTCTTTGCATTTTGTGATTTTGCTTTGCACTTCTCCTTCATGATTTTATAACACAAGGGACTGTGTTATCTAAGTGTGGGGGAGGGGTTTTGTGTTTACTAATCATGTTTATTCTGCTCTTATTTTCCTTTTCACTTTGAGTCGCATTTTGCATTCATCTAAGTGCATATAAAAACATAACAAAATTGAAAAATCTGAAAAATTATCACAAAAAATGCTCATGTAGTTGCATTCACATTTTAGGTTGAGTCTAGTTTGCATTTTCATATAGGTTGCATCATATGCAAATGGGTGTAATGATAAATTTTTTCTTGAATAGAGCATCATTTTAAGAGTTTGGTTCTTTAATGCATTGCAAAACTGGTATGAAATCAAGTGTGAACCATGCTTTGAACTGGTGTCTCAATACTTCTGTGCTAGCTGAATCAAATTGTGAATAACCTCAACCTTGCTTAAGTGAAAACCCTTGAGTTTGACATCTAATTATCATGCTAGTGCATATCATTGTGGTTGTTAAAGAAAGCATTCCCCTAAGAGATGAAATGAAGAGAGTGATGTGAGCTGATTGAGTGTCAAAGGCAAATTCCAATTGGGGTGAGTAGACTAGAGAAAGAGTCGTAAGGGGTTTAAAGTTGAGTGTGAAAAGCATTTTGGGTGTGGGGTAGATGCAGTTCTACCTTTGTATGCATCCATTGCTTTTTACCCTTAGCATTTTACTAAAGTCTACTAACTTTTGAGTGATCCCCTTGCATGGAGTACCAGTCACTTGATTGAGATCATTTTAATCTCAAAACCCAGTCCCAAGCCAAATGATTCACTTGATTTGCCTGAACATGATCCACTTGAAAATTTAATTGAATGTCAAAAGGTTGAGGTTAGGAATGCTTGTGAAGGTTGGTGCTTGAGTTTGGTTCATCTGATGACAAGTATGGCTAATTTTTATGAGTAAACCAGTTTGCATTGCAATCTAGAATTGGTAACTTGGACAATGAGCTTTGAATTCTTTTGATGATCATCCCTCTTTAAAGAAATATGAACTCCCATGCATTGAACCTCTCTTTCTCATTTGTTCTTGTTTGGTTGAGGAAAAGCAAAGGACAAGTGTGGGGGAGTCGATATACTCATATTTTGTCATGTTTAGGATTGCATTTTTGTCCAAATATTGAGTCTCATGCATACATTTAGCTAGTTTTATTAGAGTTTGTCTTTGGTTCTAGCTTTGTTTAAGAATTGCATTAGGTCCTAGAGTGTCCTGCATTTTTGGAGTATTCTCAGGTCATTTGGAGACTTTTGGGAGCAACTTGGAGCTGGGATCATGGTGGAACCCTCACCTGTGTACAGCAACTCGGACAGATGGTTTGGTGCCGACGAGACCTCTACTTTGATCGCGTGAGAAGAAGGACTTGTACTGCGATTCAACCTCTGGTGTCGTCATAAAGAATCAATAAGGATGAGTCTAGTTTCCGGAACACTTAGAATCAGGCGATTTGGAGCCGTGAACTGGGAGATATCGTCATCGGAAGGATCACATGTCTCGCGGCCCTATTAGAACTTGCGCAATGCGCCTCAAAGAACCGACGAGACGGGGGCTTTTCCGACGTCATATGGGGTTGAGACCTTCACTAAACTTTGATCTAAGGACGTCATATGGTTCGTGGAGTTGGAATATCAAGGTTTGGACCAGTGAGCAAGGAGTTATGAAGGATTTGGTGCAAGCGGTCTACATTCATATCAGGAAGGAATACCGACCAAAATCTGGTCGATATGACCTTGGAGCTTTGACTTTTTTGGCCGACTTTTGGAAGTCCAAATTCCGAAGAATTATCGAGATGCTGCACCGACTGAATCCTGCTCAATATTGATCCCCTGAAGCTATCCTTACGCCGCACCAAGGTGAGTTCAGCCGGTGAGGTGTCTCGGTGTAACCAGTCTCAAATCGCCGAAGAAATATCAACGTCCTGCACCGGGTAAAATCACCTCGATACATTCTCGAACCATGACGTTTTTGTGGGCCTTTTTGGGGCCAATACCTAGTTTGTCCTAGGTTAACCCATCAAGAAACCCTACCTATATATATGTTTTAGGCATTATCCAGCAGACTAAGCTTTATTCTCTTTGTTTTCTTTGCCTCTTTTGTGAAAGACCTAAACTTTGTAAGAGAGATCTTCATTTTCTGGGTTTGAATCAAGAGACTAATTAGGGATTAAAGCTGAAATCCATCATTATATGTCATCTCCATCTTCATCTTCCATCCTTTTGTGAGTTTTAATCAAGAGAGATTGAGAGATTTCTGTGTTTAAAGCGACAAATCCATCATCATCCATCTTCTCCATCTCCATTTCTCATCATTAATCATGCCAATCTTCTCAACTGGCAATGGTTTAGATTAGTATAATTAGTGAGTAGTTTACCTTAATGAGGTTCTAGATGTTTAGGGTGCTAAAGTGTTAGATTAGGAGTGCTTAGGGCTAGATTCATTGATTCATCTCTCTAAACAGCTGTTCTCAGTACTTAGGGTATCAGTCCACAGAGACATAGTTGTTTCCGTACGAATTCACGACAATGCTTAAATCAGACTAGAACTAAACAGGTTTTGGTTTTGGTTTTGGGTTTTGGTTGTCACTAAATCTAAACTATAAAGCTAAACAAGTAAAGCAATGAAAAACGACAGTAAGTGAAAGCAAGTAATAAGCGATTAAACAAGAGCGAATGGAAGCAGGTAATAAGCGAATGAAAAGCAAGGCTGTAAACAATGGAAACAAACGTTGGGGCTCAAGGTTTCGCAGGGATTCATGGACTAGGCTATGTGGATTTTTAAACAAGTGATAAAGGTAATCAACTACGTATGTTCTAGAACTCGAGGCATGGAAGTATGAATAGCCTACTTTCGCGGCACTAAACAACTATCTCTCGCAATCCTGATCAGTAGGTTTCTACTCTGATCCTGGAAGGGAGAAGATGCAATAGCAGAACAAGACTCATCAACATTCACAACTCAACTACAGGTAGGTTTCCACTCCTATAGAATCATTGCTCGTTTCACCCTAGTTCAGACAATCAATGAAAGCTTTCGCAACATATCATATCAGATCGGCTTCTAAGTGGCCAGCAGAGAATCACGCAGTATAATCAAAGGCAAACGAAGAACATCTAGAAGATTATGAATCATAAATCTATCGACTCATAAGCAAAGACACACAAAATTCCCTTTGAACAATTCCTTTAAACCCAACTGGGTAACTACTCAAACATATTGTAAACAATCATCACAGAGTATTGAAAATTGCAGGAAATTATAAAAAAAAAAACAGGGAAGAAAAACGAAGAACGGAGAAGCAGACGGAGGCGCGATGACTTCCTCCAGCTGCGGCTCCTTCTTCTGGACGGCGGCGGCCTCTAGGGTTGCTCCCACGAAAATCTCTCTCTCCCTCTAAGTTTGTCTAAATTTCGGTCCCTATTGGCCTCCCCTTTAGAATGACCTAAAGAGGGTATTTATAGCTTCTTGAGTGGTCTTGGACACTTAAGGCTTCAAAAATAACAAAAGGAATCGACTTGGGCCTTAATTAGGTCGTCTGGAAAGTGAACGACTACTGGCCGCTGTCCCGGTTCTTCTACCCGCGGGGAAATATGTGTTGGCCGCGGTCCCGGCTTGTGGCTCTCTTCCGGAACTGCATTTTCTGTCATTCTTGCATCGGGAGTATCTGAAGATCTAACCTTTGTATTGTCTCCAAACAAAATGCATTAGAAAGCTGGTTGTATACTCTAAGTTGTCACAAATTTTGGGGGTGATCGGACGGTAAGAAGGTCTTCATCGCTTGTCATACTTCTGACGGTCTGCATTTATCCAAAATTGTTCATTTGTTCCAATTTGCATATCTTTTACCCAAGTTTCCCGAAAAGTCTTTTGAAACTCTAAAACATTGAAAACACTTTAAAAACCATTGAAAACAGAGTTAAAACACCTGCATAAGACATAATTATGATCCATAAAAGTGATCAAAATACGGTGTTATCAGTGCAGCATCTCGGTATTGCAAAAAAGAAACCCCGAACAAATATCGAGATGTTACACCAAGGGAATGCAAGTCGATATGAACATGGCAGTGAGTCAGAAATGGGTTCTAAAGAGGATGAAGACAAGGTTCAAGGGCAAGAAAGCAACACCAAACGAGCTATAACAAAGGAGCATTCAAAACAAGCTGATCAAGCAAGCTTCAATGAGGATTGGAGTGAACGTAAGGCTCCTAAGGTTGAACTCAAGCCACTCCAAAGTGGCCTCGGGTATTCTTTTCTTGGCTCTAATGCATCATATCCTGTGATCATGATAACTAAGGTTTTTAAGGCGTTAATAAGGGTTATCAATCCCTTATGTCACTTGTAGTACAAAGGGTATCAATCCAAATGTGTGTTTGCTAGACACTAGTTTATGTGACAAGTTCTTAAGTCAAGTGATCAAAGATGATTTTTGGTGTGAACAAAGTAACAAGAAAGCATAAAACAAGAAACAAACAAGCTATGATTAATGAACTAAGCAAGCAAACAAAACAAGATGATGGTGATTAAGCAAATGATAAAAGCTAAACCTCTAGATGTGATCATTGATTAGGGTGCTTTAGATATTGAATCATGATGCTAAGAACATAATGCAACACTTGCTACTCTTTAGTCTAGGCTTCTTAATCAGATTAATTCATTCCCATTACAATAATCCCTTTGCAAATCAATTAATCAAGTCTAACAACCATTAGATATAATAAAGCAATCAGCAAGCATAATGCATCAATACTAATAAGTGACCAAACAATCTCTCAACCAAGAAGACTGAATCTTATACAGAAAGACATAACAAGCAATCACATGATCTCAAACATTTCAACTTAGAACTCTAATCTAGACTAATCCTCTCATGAAGGCATTAATCTCTACACTAATCCACTTTCAAACCAAATCATCATTTGTGAAATATGAATCAATGAGCATTAAGAAACTGTTCTAATATGTCATTCATGCATTTAACAAATCATTCCCATGATGAAAAAGGCATAAACCCTTAAGTTAGCTCTTTCAGGCATTTCATCAAACACTTTTGGTGCATGAAATGCCCATGAACCCAGATTTCACTTTCCCAAGGAAATCTGGCATTAGGAGCAGCTAACTAAGGAAATGAAATGAGAATCTAAACCCTAAACATCACCAATCAAACATCTAAGCACCCTAATCTACACACCTAGAAGTTTAAAAGATGACTACTCAGTAATCATGAAGAACACATCTAATCTTTTGCAAGAGATGATGTTAATCATGATTAGAAGCAGAAATGAGATGATGAGATGATAAGAAACAGACTTGGAATGATCAAATCCCTTCAGATATCTCTTAATCAAAAACGTTTTACACTCAAAAGGAAAGAAAACTAGAGAGAAAACTAAGTAGAAGATAACATCTAGGGTTTTTCTCCCAAAAAACTATATATACTAAGTGCTAATGGACCGGGTCAGCCCAGGACAAACTGGGTACTGATCCGGCTCAGTTGGGTCAAGTGGAAATCCTGCGGGTTGGTCCAGTGTCTCCCAGGTAGCATACCTAAGCCGCAGGGTTTGTTACTTAGACAACTCGGCCATTCCTCTTTCTGGTGCTACCTAGTTTCTCTTTTCCCAGCTAGCACACCTAACTTGGAGTAAATTGAGAGTCTTCATGCGAGTTAGCTTCCTTTGTTTCCAGGTAGCACGACCAGGTGGCACATTTTTGGACTTAAGATATCTCGGCCATCTTCTTTTTGCTGCTACCTAGTTTCTCTTTTCCCAGCTAGCACACCTAACTTGGAGTAAATTGAGAGTGTATGTGCGACTTGGTTTCTCTTGTTCCTAGGTAGCACAACCAGGTAGCAGAGTTTGGGACTTAGAACTCTTGGCCTGTTCTTCTTTTGCTGCGGCTTGGACCTCTTTCACCAGGTAGCACGCCCAACTTGGAGTAAATTGCGAACATTTGTGCGGCTTGGTCTTCTTTGTTCCCAGGTAGCACGACTAAGCCGCAGCTTTTATGACTTAGACAACTCGGCCATTCCTCTTTTTACTGCGGCTTGGACCTCTTTCACCAGGTAGCACGCCTAACTAGGAGTAAATTGAGAGTGTATGTGCGACTTGATCTTCATGCTTCCCAGGTAGCACGCCCAAGTCGCAGTATTGTGGACTTAGCAATTTTCTTGCTCGGGAGCCTCAGACCTCATCCATTGATAGCTTACCCGCACTTCTCAACTCGCAGCATCAATTTCCAGGCATTCCTCTTCAGGCCTGCGAGTTAACCAAGTCGCAAGGCTTTCTCGCAGCATTCAGAGCAGCTTGGACCACTTCGCATTCCGGAGAGTGTAACGTCTACGATACTTGTCCGAATTGAGTGATTCCAGTTTCAAAGGACAGAGGACTCATATATCTCCAACTTTTGTAAATGAAGCTTCGGTGCTTGGGAAGTGGAAGGCTTCCTGGAGGGTTCATCTTTGCAGTGCATTTACACGATCAGAGAGAGGCGTCTAGACATGTGTCCATTCCGGAGACCGTATCTTCCTGCTCATAGCTCCGAATTGAATGTCCTATGACGTTCTGGAAATAGGACTCAAATATCTCTGATTCTCATGAAGGCCCCGTAAACTGATTCGGTCTGGAAGTGCACCGTCCTTCCCATTACTCGGAGCTCATCGGGTCGGTCCAAAACGGCAGCGAGACAGGCGTACCTTCCGACGAGCTTAACTCTCTGCTCACATGTCCGAATTCCATGATTTTACTTGCTCTGGAACCATGATCAAAACCTCTCTAACTTTGATCAAGCACCTGACCACTGAATCGGACCGGAAGGTTCCCCGGACGGGCGATCATTCAAGAGTATCGGATTGCTCCGGAATGGATGCGAGAGACGCCTGTTTTCCGGTGACCGTATCTTTCAGCTCAGTGCTCCAAATTCCCTGATTCAACCTCTCCTGGGTTCGTGACTCAAGTATCTCCAACTTTTCTGAAGACTCTATAAGCTGAATCGGCCGGCAAGATCTTCCGGTGACGCGATTTCCGAAATGTAGCTGCACCCGGAAATTTTGGCCGAGAGACTTGACCGCGGTACGTGTTTTTGGCCGAGAAAGCTACCCGCGGGAAGGATTTTGGCCGAGAATCTTCGGCCATCAGTACATCATTTTGCCGAGAAACCCAAAATTGCTCCTTTTCATCATTTTTGATCATTTCAACTCCATTTCTTCATCTGAATCACATCCTCCACTCCAAATAGGCTCCAAAAGCACCTGTTTAACACTCCAAACCATGGAAAACTCTCTTGGACCTAATGCAATCTCCTAAGTCCTAAAACAATGCTCAAAGACCTAAAATGCATGCAAATGAGACATGATTTGGACTAGAATATGTAAATTAAATGATGCAATTTATGAATATATCAGATCATCAATGATAGCATATTAGTTCATAAAGAGAATGCTTTGTTGAATGAACTAAGAAAGTATATGAGAGCTATAGGCTATTCAATAGATGATATCAAAGGGATCTCACCTGACTTATGCACACATAGGTGATAACACCGTATTTTGACCACTTTTATGGGTCGTTTTGAAATACTTTTTCTATGTTTTGAATTGCTTTTAAGTACTTTTATTACGTTTTTCTAGTATTTGTAGTTCCAAGACTCTTTTCAGGTAACTTAGGGAAAAGCTTAACAAAATGGACAGAAAACCAGATTTCAGCTCAGAGTCAAACCGTCAGAAGTTCACCCCTGATTGAAGGCCTTCTCACCGTCTGATCCAGCTCAAATTTGGAGACCTTAAAGATGGAAGTATCAGCTTTCCAGTGCACTTTACAGCTTGGCAATCCAACGGTTCAATCAAAAGATACGCGAAGAGCAAGATGTCCCGTAAACCAGCTGGCCAGCACTTCCACCTGCGGCCAACAAGCTATTTCCCGCGGTCAGGAGCATCCCGACCTCGGCAAACCACTCATCCACCGCGGTCACACTCGTCCCGACCGCGGCCTTCAACCTCTGAGCCCATAAAGCCCATTTCTGAAGGCCACAATTGAAGAAACCCTAAGTGACGTCCAGAGAGGTCTTGAGCACTATAAATACATGCCTTAGGAGCCCTAGAAATCGTGTAACCTTAGACCACCGAATTATTTACTTCATATTTTTATTGTTTTTGCTTTAGCTTTTAGGGAGAGAGAGATTTGTTCTCTTGAACCCTTGTTCTTTCTTTTTCAATTTCGGTTTCTATTCTACTTCTTAATATTATGTCTTTAATTTCGTTTATTATGTCTGAGTAGTTTTATTGTTGGGATTAAGGGATTTTCGATGGGGATTTATATGTTCGATGAGGATTCCATGAGCTTTTGAGCCGAATCTTAGAACTTTTTCTTCTGAATTCGTTTATACTGCATGAGAGTAGCGTCATGAACTACAATCTGATCCAGATGCTTGGTGACGCGAAAGTGTTCATCAGGTATCAGATCTAGTTTAGGAGAGCAAAACAAACATACGAGTGGAAACCTACCTATGGGCGATTTGTGAATTAGGACGAGTCTTAAACATAATGCATCTCTTCTCTTCCAGGGCTAGAGTGGAAACCTACTGGTCAGGGTTGAGAGAGATAGTTGTCTATGATCACGACTGTGGCGTATTCATACGTCCGTGACTCCAGTTCGAAAAGTTTAAGCTAAGATCTTACAAAATTTCCTCTCTAGCAATGTTTTGAATCGTTCGTACCCCTGAGAAAACTTCCCTGAAGCCCAACGCCTTTTCTCCATTGATTTCCTGCGATTTTTCTTTAAGCTTTAGTTCAATATTGTCTTTCCTTTTTAGTTCATTTTCATTTAAGCATTAGAATATTCATTTTTATCATTTTTAGTTATTTTCGTTAAGTTTAGTTATTACGCCATTTAATTCTCGTATTCTCTTTTAATATTTCGTTTTTAGATTTTAAAGACACCACCAAACCCCCATTAAACCGTTTAGTTCTAGACTTCCTTACTTTAACTTATTTTCAAAGGCTTTTTGCAGCAAAAGATCCTCCTTCCCTGTGGATTTGATCCCTAAGTACTACACTTGATCAGCTGTGCACTTGCGGCTATCGATTTCAATTAGGGTAAAACTTGACAACCCTCAGCACACCACACCATCAAGTTTTTCGCCCCGTTGCCGGGGAAGGCACGCGTTTTCTTTTCTGCAAAACCCCGAGAAAGGTTAGTAAATCGACTCTGGAACCCCCTTTTCTGCAACTCTCCATTTTTTGGTTATTTTGTTTCCATTTCAGAAGATATGGATCCTATAAATCGAAATATACACTATGAGGAAGGTTTCTATAACACTCCTCAAGCCACCAGACGCAGAGAAGAACACCAAGCCCGAAATCCTAGCTACATGGATCGATACAGCCAGCAAAACCACCCTTACCACCGGCGCAGAGAGATTGTTCGACGCCGGGAAGATCCTTATGGCCCTCCTCCAACCTACTTCGAGCCACACGCCTATAATCCTCCACTTCAGAACCCTAGTCAGCAAGAGGATAACTTGAGGATCAGCAGACGTTTGGGACGCCTCGAAGGGATGATAAACCAGTTCCTTGATCAGCAGATTCTCACCGAAAACACCCTGCTCAAGAAAATTGATTCAATCTCTGAAGAGTTCAACAAAAAATTCGATGATATGGCCAATCATGTTCGAGTTTTGGAAGAGCAAAACCACAAGGATTCACAAACACTAGCTGGGATGATCCACCAAGTCGCAACAGAGCAGACAAGACAAGGGTATGACATCATACAAAACTCAAGTGATATTGCTGAATCAAAACAGGAGATTAAAGAAGTCAGAGAGTCCACCTCCTGGTATAGAGAGAAGACAGACGAAGAGTTGCAAGAGATCGAGCACAGGCTGAACAGACTCGAGCTCAAAGCACGGGAGATTGATGCAAGAATGGAGCAGATGCCCAACATTGAGCAAATTGAGAGGTTTTCTAAGAAATCTCCCAAGGATCCTGATGAAGATGCACAAACACGCCCTGGTATGAGTTCATATGATGCTAGTCTACCTAATAAAGATGCAGGAGAGGTTCGTATCAAGTATAAGAAGGAAGAGACGGACTACGAGCAATTTACATCTGGGGCCGCGGGTCCAAGTGTTCCGACCGCGGCCAAGACCCTGTTCCCCGCGGTCGCGACTCCTCTGACCGCGGGAGTTGGTCGTTCAGATGTTCCTCTGGGTTTTGAGAGGAAAATAATACACCTTCTGTCCCAACTTCAGCCTCCAGCACCTAAACAAGCAACTCAGGAAGAAGAAAACCAAGTTTCAGATGAAGAACCAGATTTGCATGAATCATTACCTTGTATGATGGCAAAGGAATGTGTTGAAGATTCAGCTGACTCTTCAATCCAAGAAGACCAGACATGCAGCGAGATAAAGATGCCATACATCGATTCAATCATTGAATATGACGCTGCAGCTTTCTTTTGTGAATCCTATTCTGCGTTTGAGACACCAGCCAACACCTACAGAGAAAGGCAAGTCCGAATTCTCCATCAGGTCAAGACTACAGGTCAGTTTCTTATCTCTTGTTCTATTAGAGGAGAGATGTTTAAAAACGTGCTATGTGATTCTGGAGCTTGTCTTAACATGATGTCCAAGGCAATTGCTTTGAGACTTGGTATTAGACACCTGCGCAGGGCTAGAGCAAAGATTAGCCTAGCTGATGATTCCAATGCAACACCTCAAGGAATAGCTCATGAAATTCCTTTGAGAATAGGAGATTGCATTGTGCCTGTCGACTTCTACATTGTCGAAACAAGAGATGCAACATATCCAGTGATTCTGGGATGGTCTTTTCTAGCAACTTCCAGAGCTATAATGGACTGGCCAAACCGGAAGATTTCATTTGCTAATATCGACAAAGATGTCTTCACAGAAGCTGTTCCATACAACAGCAAAGCAGGAAAACGTTCTGCAACTGAAGAGTTTGAAGAAGAACTTTGGAGTGACGAAGAACCTGCTAAGCAAAGCAAGGAGTGTCAAAAAAGACTTGTCTCAGGACAAGTTCTTCTTCATTGGAATAAGTCACGTCCAACACCAGAAGTCGAGCTAAACGACTTAAAACAAAAGCGCTTAATGGGAGGCAACCCATTTAGGTATTGTTTTCTTTAGGATTTTTCTTTCTTTTTCTTTTGATCTTTTTCTTTTTCTTAGTTTCAGGTGTTTCTTATAAAACAAAAAAGCCAAAAAAATCAAAAAACCCGAAAAGACCAAAAAGAAGGATGGTACCTGACTGCTCGCCCAGCAGGAACCAAGGAGAAGCAGGAAGAGGCCACGATATAAGCCCCCGCGGTCGCAGACGTTCTGACCGCGGGAAACTACTCGTCGGCCGCGGTGGCATAATCCTGACCGCGGCCAAGTGCTCGTTTGCCGCGGTCGTGCATCCCCTGACCGCGGCACTTGGTCGTTGAGATCCAAACCCGACCCAAACCACCCCTTTCACCCCATTTCACCTCACCAATCACCCTCCACCTCATTCATCACCTTCCACCACCTTCATCACCACCTAATCACCTTCCCAAACCCCTTCGAATGAATCTGGTTCATCTCCACCAGCATCCCGGATCCAGGTAAGTTCTCTTTGTCCTTACCAATTCGATTATTTATGCATTTTTCTCATCTAATCTCGACTTGTTTCACACTGAGGACAGTGTGATTTAAGTCTGGGGGAGGATTTCATCCCTTTCTAACCACTTTTCTTTCATGAGTCTTGCATTATCTACACTTTTTGCATTTTCCTTAAAGTTTTTCAAAATCGGTTTTCAAAACAAAATACGTTTTAAAGGGAATGGTGAACATGAATCAATGATAGTTGACTGTGTGCTTTAGACTGTTCCTAGTGACTTGCTCATTCATGATTTAGGACTAGACTAGGCGGTAGCTAAGCACATTTGAAACGAAGTACCCCAGAGGAATTTGAATGATTTCGATTTAGATGAAGGGATACACTAGCTCTGTTTTATTTGGACTTAATTTGGACTTAATTTTCTCATTGAAGCATTAGACCAGGGAAACGAATCATACATTCAGGACTCTTTTATCCTTTTACCACTCTCTGTTGATCCTGAATGGCTAGTTCATCTTTAGCTAGTTCCCCACCTTAACCAATCCTCTTTCAAACCACATGCACTCTTGTTTTCTAATGTCTTATATGCAGATAAGTGCAAAAACGTTGGAGAGAAAGAGGAACGACGCAGTTTTCAATCACCAAAGACAGAGACCTGCGATTTGCCGGAAAAGTTCCCAGAAGGATTCAACACAAGAGGAAGCTCAGTTTGCCTTAGAAAAATCTCAAATTTTGGTACAATCCCGTCCTCTAGTCTCTCTCTCTTTAAAAGGCATTTCCTTTCCGAAAAAAAAAAAAAAAAAAAAAAATCCGAAAATAAGAAAAGAAAGGAAATAAATGCCTGAGAAAGTCTAGAGAGGTCGAATTCTAAGTCCCAAGGAAACTGAAGTTCGATTTTATGGAGTTTTGGAAATTGTTTTCTGATTCCCGGAAAGAATCTAAGTCTGGGGGAATAACTGTTTACAACAAGGGAGGAAGTATTATGCAACAACATTTGGCAAGAAGAAGTGATTGAAAACTGTGGTCATCAACAGGTCCTTATCTCTCTTGCGGTTTTGCATATTATCTTGCATCCTCCAGATCTTCAGGTAACCCGAAACACTTTAACTCCACCACTTAAATAGCCCTTTAATGCCAAACGCCGTCTACCCTGGATGATGTATTTAATGAGAAATCACTATTGAACTTAATGAATGTAGAGAGCTAGTTGACTGGAATCAAGATTTAGACTGTTTAAGTTTTGTATGAGGGAAAAAGTGGACTAGTATCTCTTGTGCTTTGGTGAGAATTTTCTAGACTAAGTTGTGGATTGATGCACTATCTTTGGTCCTAGTTTAGGAGTTCATGTCTATGAGATTTGTGCATTCCCTATTTTTGTTTTCACTTAACCAGTTTAGGCTTTTGTTTTGTTTGAGGACAAACAAAGGTTTAAGTCTGGGGGAGTTGATAACACCGTATTTTGACCACTTTTATGGATCGTTTTGAAATACTTTTTCTATGTTTTCAATTGCTTTTAAGTACTTTTATTACGTTTTTCTAGTATTTATAGTTACAAGACTCTTTTCAGGTAACTTAGGGAAAAGCTTAACAAAATGGACAGAAAACCAGATTTCGGCTCAGAGTCAAACCATCAGAAGTTCACCCCTGATTGAAGGCCTTCTCACCGTCTGATCCAGCTCAAATTTGGAGACCTTAAAGATGGAAGTATCAGCTTTCCAGTGCACTTTACAGCTTGGCAATCCAACGGTTCAATCAAAAGATACGCGAAGAGCAAGATGTCCCGTAAACCAGCTGGCCAGCACTTCCACCCGTGGCCAACAAGCTATTTCCTGCGGTCAGGAGCATCCCGACCGCGGCAAACCACTCATCCACCGCGGTCACACTCGTCCCGACCGCGGCCTTCAACCTCTGAGCCCATAAAGCCCATTTCTGAAGCCCACAATTGAAGAAACCCTAAGTGGCGTCCAGAGAGGTCTTGAGCACTATAAATACATGCCTTAGGAGCCCTAGAAATCGTGTAACCTTAGACCACCGAATTATTTACTTCATATTTTTATTGTTTTTGCTTTAGCTTTTAGGGAGAGAGAGATTTGTTCTCTTGAACCCTTGTTCTTTCTTTTTCAATTTCGGTTTCTATTCTACTTCTTAATATTATGTCTTTAATTTCGTTTATTATGTCTGAGTAGTTTTATTGTTGGGATTAAGGGATTTTCGATGGGGATTTATATGTTCGATGAGGATTCCATGAGCTTTTGAGCCGAATCTTAGAACTTTTTCTTCTGAATTCGTTTCTACTGCATGAGAATAGCGTCATGAACTACAATCTGATCCAGATGCTTGGTGACGCGAAAGTGTTCATCAGGTATCAGATCTAGTTTAGGAGAGCAAAACAAACATAGGAGTGGAAACCTACCTATGGGCGATTTGTGAATTAGGACGAGTCTTAAACATAATGCATCTCTTCTCTTCCAGGGCCAGAGTGGAAACCTACTGGTCAGGGTTGAGAGAGATAGTTGTCTATGATCACGACAGTGGCGTATTCATACGTCCGTGACTCCAGTTCGAAAAGTTTAAGCTAAGATCTTACAAAATTTCCTCTCTAGCAATGTTTTGAATCGTTCGTACCCCTGAGAAAACTTCCCTGAAGCCCAACGCCTTTTCTCCATTGATTTCCTGCGATTTTTCTTTAAGCTTTAGTTCAATATTGTCTTTCCTTTTTAGTTCATTTTCATTTAAGCATTAGAATATTCATTTTTATCATTTTTAGTTATTTTCGTTAAGTTTAGTTATTATGCCATTTAATTCTCGTATTCTCTTTTAATATTTTGTTTTTAGATTTTAAAGACACCACCAAACCCTCATTAAACCGTTTAGTTCTAGACTTCCTTACTTTAACTTATTTTCAAAGGCTTTTTGCAGCAAAAGATCCTCCTTCCCTGTGGATTTGATCCCTAAGTACTACACTTGATCAGCTGTGCACTTGCGGCTATCGATTTCAATTAGGGTAAAACTTGACAACCCTCAGCACACCACACCATCAAGTTTTTGGCGCCGTTGCCGGGGAAGGCACGCATTTTCTTTTCTGCAAAACCCCGAGAAAAGTTAGTAAATCAACTCTAGAACCCCCTTTTCTGCAACTTTCCATTTTTCGGTTATTTTGTTTCCATTTCAGAAGATATGGATCCTATAAATCGAAATATACACTATGAGGAAGGTTTCTATAACACTCCTCAAGCCACCAGACGCAGAGAAGAACACCAAGCCCGAAATCCTAGCTACATGGATCGATACAGCCAGCAAAACCACCCTTACCACCGGCGCAGAGAGATTGTTCGACGCCGGGAAGATCCTTATGGCCCTCCTCCAACCTACTTCGAGCCACACGCCTATAATCCTCCATTTCAGAACCCTAGTCAGCAAGAGGACAACTTGAGGATCAGCAGACGTTTGGGACGCCTCGAAGGGATGATAAACCAGTTCCTTGATCAGCAGATTCTCACCGAAAACACCCTGCTCAAGAAAATTGATTCAATCTCTGAAGAGTTCAACAAAACATTCGATGATATGTCCGAATTGCTCCCATCCATTCTCTGTCGCTTCCGTATTCTATTGTTTCTCGGGAAGCATCTTCGTCCATGTTGGCTACGCCGTTGTCTTCGTTGATCTCTTGCTCTTCTTCGGGAGGATTGATCAGATTGACTCCATCTACGATGCCGATGCTGGGTTTCTCGATAAACTCCACCGGTATAAACCTCTTCAATCCTGGATCCGAGGTCGATGCGAGGGTGGCTAGGGCATTGGCAGATGCATTTTCCTCCCGAGGTATTCACGTAAGTTCAAATTCTTTGAACAGCTTCGTCAACTCCTGAACTTCCGTCTCTCACTTCGTATTCTCCGTTGAAATTGTTCGCGACGAGCTGTGAATCGCTGAAAGCGCGGATTTTCTGGATCCGGATCCCAAGCGCGAGCCGAAGTCCAGCGATCAATGCCTCGTATTCCGCCTCATTGTTGGATGCATGAAATGTGAGACGAAATGACTGTTCGATGATCTCGCCAGTTGGTGACGTTAGTCGTATCCCTACCCCCGAGTCCTGTTTTGATGACAAACCATCAACGTGCAATATCCAAGTGGACTCAGAAGTCGGCTCTTCTACTCCTTCAGTCGGAAGTTCGATTAAGAAATCAGCTAACACTTGAGGCTTCGCGCATGATCTGTTCCTGTACTCCATGTCGTATTCGCTCAGATCCACCGCCCATTTCGCTAACCTTCCGGATTGGCTCCGGCTATGCAGGATACTTCGTAGTGGTAGAGCAGCGAGGACTACAATCGAGTGCGACTGAAAGTATGGTCTCAGTTTTTGAGCCAACATTACAACAGCTAGGGTGACCTTCTCCATTTGCAGATAACGCGTCTCTGCCTCGTTACGCTGCGGCTTACGTAAAAGACGGGTTTTTGCTCCCCCCGCTCTTCCCTGACCAGTACCCCACTTACTGCAGTTAATGACACAGCGATATACAGGTGATGTGTGCTTTCGTGTGTTGAGAGGGTGTGTCAAGTTTTACCCTAATTGAAATCAATAGCCGCAAGTGCACAGCTGATCGATTGTAGTACTTAGGGATCGAATCCACAGGGAAGGAGGATCTTTTCCTGCAAAAAGCCTTTGAAATAAGATTAAAGTAAGGAATTCTAGAACAAAAACGGTTTAGTGGGGGTTTGGTAGTGTGTTTAAAATGTAAAAACGAAATCTTAAAAGAAAATACGGGAATTAAATTGCGTAATAACTAAACTTAACGAAAACGACTAAAAATGCAAAAAACGGATATTCTAATGCTTAAATGAAAATATACTAAAAAGGAAAGACAATATTGAACTAAAGCTTGAAACAAAATCGGTGTAAATCAATGGGAAATAAAGCGTTGGGGTTCAGGGAAGTTTTCTCAGGGGTACGAACGATTCAAAACATTGCTAGAGAGTAAAATTGATAAGATCTTAGCTTAAACTTTTCGAACTGGAGTCACGGACGTATGAATTCGCCACTGTCGTGATCATAGACAACTATCTCCCTCAACCGTGACCAGTAGGTTTCCACTCTGGCCCTGGAAGAGAAGAGATGCGTTATGTTTAAGACTCGTCCTAATTCACAAATCGCCCATAGGTAGGTTTACACTCCTATGTTTGTTTTGCTCTCCCAAACTAAATCTGATACCTAATGAACACTTTCGTGTCACCAAGCATCATTTAGATCTGATTGTAGTTTGATATGTTCATAATTTGCATCATTTATGTTGCATAATTCATTCTAAATCATGTTTTATTCCATGCATTTTAGGTCCTTAGGGTTTGTTTTAGAACTTAGGAGATGCATTAGGTCCCAATGAGTCTTTGCATGTTTTGAGTGTTTATCAGGTGTATTTGGAGCTGAAAAGATGAATCCAGGAGGTGGAATGGTGATCAAAGCTTAAAAAGTGGTAAAATTGGGTTTAAGGAGGTTCTCGGCCATTCTCGCTGACCAGGAAGGTTTTTCTCGGCCATTCTCGCGTACTAGGAAGGATTGTATCGGCCATTTTCACGTACCGCTGGCAGACTTTATCGGCCAAAACGCGTCCCGGCTATTGAATCTCTCGGCCAAAATCTCCGGGTGCAGACACGTTTTCGAAATCGCCTGTCCGGGGAACCTTCCGGTCCGATTCAGATGTCGGGTGCTTCATAGAAGTTGGAGAGGATTGGATCAACGCGTGAGC
Organism: Eutrema salsugineum; assembly: GCF_000478725.1. NCBI lineage: Eukaryota > Viridiplantae > Streptophyta > Magnoliopsida > Brassicales > Brassicaceae > Eutrema > Eutrema salsugineum. Next base: position 11,414,580 of record NW_006256486.1, read on the forward strand.
AGAGAGTTAAGCTCGTCGGAAGAAACCCCTGTCTCGCTGTTGTTTTGGACCAAGCCGATGAGCTCTGAAGAATGCGAAGTACGGTGTAATTCCAGTCCGATTCAGTTTCCGGGGCCTTCATAAGAATGAGATACATTTGAGTCTTCTTTCCAGAACGTCCAATACCATTCCATTCGGAGCTATGAGCAGGAAGATACGGTCTCCGGAATGGACACATGTCTAAACGCCTCTCTCTGTTCGTGTAAATGCACTGCAAAGATGTGCCCTCCAGGAAGTCTTCCACTTTCCAAGCACCGAAGCTTCCTTCACCAAAGTTGGAGATAAATGAGTCGTCTGTCTTCTTCAACCAGAATCACTCAATTCGGACAAGTTTCGTGGATGTTACACTCTCCGGAATGTGCAGTAGTCCAAGCTGCTCTGAATGCTGCGAGATGGTCTTGCGACTTGGTTAACCCGCAGGCCTGAAGATGAATGCCTGAAAGCTGATGCTGCGAGTTGAGAAGTGCGGGTAAGCTATCACTGGATGAGGTCTGAGGCTCCCGAGCAAGAAAATTGCTAACTCCACAATCGTGCGACTTAGGCATGCGAGTTGGCCGCGCCTGGAACCAAGCCGCACGATCACTCGCAATTTACTCCGACTTGAGCCTGCGACCTGAGTACAATGGAAACCAACCCGCAGAGTTTGTACACTCCCCAGAAACCGCCTTGGTCCTGCGAGTTGAAGAAGAAGAAGATTAAGCCGCAGCAAGACTCGCAAATCACTCCTACTTGGGCATGCGACTAAGACAAGACGATTTAAGCCTCACAAGACAGGTTCTTCATCTACTGCGACTTGGGCATGCTACCTGGGACATACTGGACCAACCTGCAGTAATTCCCACTTTATCCATTAAAGCCGGGTTAGGACCCGGTTTGTTCCGGGCTGACCCAGTTCGTTTTTAGAAAGATATAAATACTTTTTAGGGTTTTTGGGAGAGAACTAAGCTTTATTCCCTTTGTCTCTTGCCTTTTTTTGTGAAAAAGACTCCATTAAGAAGAGAAATATCGATTATTGAGTGTTTAATCAAGAGAGTTTAAGAGATCTTTGTGTTTAAAGCTGCTTTCTTCTGAATCTATCATCTCCATCTCCATTTCTCATCATTAATCATGCTAATCTTCTCAACTTGCAAAGGTTTAAGAGAGATTAGTATGATTAGTGAGTAGTCACCTTAATGAGGTTCTAGATGTGTAGGTTAGGGTGCTAAAGTGTTAGATTAGGAGTGCTTAGGGCTAGATTCATTGATTCATTTCTCTAAACAGCTGTTCTCTATGCTAGATCCTTGCATATCACTTGAGATCTAGATTCTGGGAATTTCATGCACCAAAAGTGTTTGATGAAATTCCTGAAAGAGCTGTATTAGAGGTTTAAGCATTTTCTGCATGATGATGTATTGTTATTTGCTTGAATGATCATTAAGAGCTGTTTATTAATGCATATTGATTCATATTTCACAAATGGGAATTTGGTTTGAAAATGGATTAGTATAGAGGTTAATACCTTCATGAGAGGATTAACCTAGATTAGAGTTCTTAATCATTTGAATCATGTCTCATCATTATCATTGGCATTTCTAGTTTAGCACCAAAGCACCCTAACCAACTATCATGTCTAGAATCTCATGCCTCCATCATATCATATTCACATCATTTGTCATTGTCATTAGTCTTTAATCCTGTTTAAGTTTGTAGTTGTCATTAGTTAACCAAAACCACTCTTGTTTGCTTGAATTAAGAACCTGATCACATAGTTTAGTGTCTAACACCACATCTGGATTGATAAACCTCTTTGTGCTACTTTGACAAGGGGATTGATAGCCCTGAGACCCTAAAAAGTCTTGTCTATCAATTGGCGCCGTTGCCAAATTGTGGTTTGTTTAGCATTAAGCTATGATCTGTTCTTGAGATCAAGTGCTTACTTTCTTGTTTTTACTGATTCCTTTCAAGTTCTGTTTGTGATTTCAGGTGTATGAACACCAGGTCTAGATCAAGAAGCTGTGGTCCTCCTTTCCCTCTCAACGACAACATCAACCTTTTGGTACCAAGGAGGAGAAGGGACAAACGTGGTAGACAGATTGATCAGGCTGACATGGAAGAACAAAGAGATAACGTGGTAGATATAGAACAACCGGTTCAGGAGCAACAGGCTCAGGGTAATGGAGCTGGTAATGGAGTTGGTCAAGGGCTTCATCAGGGTAATGTTCATCAGGAACAGGTGCACCATCAACAAGCTTATGACCACCAGGGACAAGCTCAAGCTCATCAACAGAGGCATCAGGCCAATGTTCAGCAAAGACAACAAGTGCACCACCAACCCCACCCTTTCCAACAACAGCAAAGGAGATATGAGCAACCCCAAGTCTATGTTGGAGAGAATGACAGAGCCAATGCTCATCAGTATGGAGCTGGTATTCAGGCACCACCTGTGCAAAACAACAACTTTGAAGTGAAGGCATCATTGCTGAATATGGTCCAGAACTCAAAATTCCATGGGTTAGCAATGGAAGATCCCTTGGAACACTTGGACCAGTTTGATAAGGTGTGTGATCTGACCAAGATTAATGGAGTTTCAGAAGACAGCTTTAAGCTAAGACTATTCCCATTCAGTCTTGGTGATAAAGCTCATCAATGGGAGAAGAATCTTCCAAGAGGCTCCATTCAAACCTGGGAGCAATGCAAGCAAGCCTTCTTATCTAAGTTCTTCTCAACCTCAAGAACTGCAAAACTGAGGAACTAAATCTCTAGCTTCACTCAGCACAGCAATGAAAGTTTTGGTGAAGCATATGAGAGATTCAGGAGCTACACAAACCAATGCCCACACCATGGGTTTAGTGAGGCTTCTCTTCTCAGCACACTTTATAGAGGAGCTCTTCCCAAGATTAGAAACCAGCTGGATACTGCTTCCAATGGGAACTTTCTGGGTAAAGAAATTCATGCTGCTTTAGAGCTAGTGGAGAACTTAGCATTGAGCAATGATACTTATGGTGAAGACTATGACAGATCAAATAGGTCTGAAGGTTCAAGCTCAGAACAGAGGCTCACCAGAGAAGTTAGGAGTTGAGAAGTGAATTAGACAAGTTGAAGTTGGTAACTCACAAGCCAATGCATTTGTTGGAGAGTATGAGGAACCATCTCAAATCTTTGAGAACATAAGTGAAGAGGGTCTCACCCAAGAGGAGCTTAACTACATTGGGAATCAGAGGTTCCAGAGATATCAGTATGGTAATGCCAATCCAATCCTTTCTTACAGGAACACCAATGTAGCTAACCCACAAGACCAGGTGTATCCCAATTCTCAAGCTCCACAGAACTTTGTTCCGAAGAACAACTTTCAAGGATCTTTTCAACCAAAGAATCAGTTTGCTCAGAATCAAGGTTTTGGTCAGCAACAGCAACCATTTCAAGGTCCTAGTTTCAGTACACAGCAGCAAAAGGCACCACCAGGGTTTGGTCCTCCGAAGTTCCAACAGCAAGCGCCTGTTCAACAACAGTTTCAGCCACCAACAGTTCAACAACAACCACAGATGGGTTCAGATATGGTTGGTATTCTGCAACAACTACTTCAGGGTCAACAGATCTTTGCAAGTCAGAATGCAGCCATGCAACTGGAAATCAAGGAACTGAAGCAAAACCAGGCCTCAAGCTCAAGGAACCAAGGTCACCTACCTGGAAAACCAGAACCCAACCCCAAGGAATATGCCAAGGCCATTACACTGAGGAGTGGAAAGGAGTTACCTGGTATTGAGAACAACAATGTGATCATTGAGGACAATGATCAAACTGAGGGGGAGGCAGCCTCAAAAGAGGATCAAGTTGCTGAGAAACCAAGGACAGAAAAGGGTAAGGAGGTAGCAAAGGAACCAGAACCAGAGAAGAAATATGTGCCACCACCTCCATACCAACCCAAGCTCCCATTTCCAGGGAGATTTAAGAAGCAACTTGTGGATAAGGCAAGAGCTGTATTTGAGAAGGCACTCAAGGAGACACCACTCACAATGCCTCTCATTGATGCATTCTTAATGATGCCAAAGATGGGGAAGTTCTTGAAGGATGCCATTCTGAACAAGACAAAAGAGCTTCAAGGCATGGTAGTACTAAGTCATGAATGCAGTGCTATCATTCAGAAGAAGTCCATTCCAAGGAAGTTAACTGATCCAGGGAGCTTCACACTCCCTTGTGCCATTGGACCTCTTCTATTCTCTGGATGTCTTTGTGATCTAGGAGCATCAGTCAGCTTGATGCCATTCTCCATAGCAAAGAAGCTGGGCTTTAGAGTCTTCAAGCCTGCAAGGATCTCTCTTATCCTTGCAGATAGATCTGTTAGATGCC